>NC_037678.1:19996741-20122169 GCF_003255815.1 Theropithecus gelada
GCTTGGCTTTGACTCTGGACTCTGGTGGTCTTCTTTGGGGAACAAACGGTCTGGGCATTACATCTGGGGGCTCGTCCGGGATTCCCCAAGCCCACCAGACCCCTGGTCAATGGATCTACCAGGATCGATCTGCTGATAGGTGAGCCGGCTCGTCTCTGTTTGTCTGTCCGTGTCTGTTCTGAACCTGTATCTGTGACTCGCGAGGTCTAAAACTGAAGCTGACGCAGTCCTGGCGGATGTGCTATAGCACGGCCAGCGGAGACTGGTGGGAGACATCCCCTGGCTCTCGTCTGATCTAGATTTTTATCTGAACTGATTCTGACCCGGGCTTCCGGAGCGCGCTTGCGGCTAGATGTTATTTATACGCCAGATTTCCTTTACAGGAATTCTAACCCATATTATTTTACAGGAAGAGACTACAAATTATTACAGGATGGGTAATACCCAGAGCACTCCCCTATCTCTCCTTACAAGTAATTTCAAGGATGTTAGAGCAAGGGGCCATGATCTTAGTATGGAAATCAGGAAGGGAAAGCTAATTACTCTGTGCCGCTCCAAATGGCACATGGGGTGCCAAATGACATGGGGTGGCCACCCGAAGGGACGTTCCAACTTCCTGTCATCACTAGAGTAAAGTCCAAGATTTTCCTACCTGGGCATGCGGGCCACTTGGATCAAAACCCATATATCCTCATATGGCAGGACCTTGTTGAGAACCCGCCTCCTTGGCTGTCCCCTTTCCAATTAGCCCCTGAACCCTGTAAGGCACTGGTTGCTCGGCCTCTAAAATCCAAGCAACCGACTGCCCTCCCCCATCCTGTTCTACCTGATAGCGGGGACCCACTGTCCACAGAACCCCCTCCGGGCCCCAGGCCCCAGCCCCCCGGGCTGAGCCGCGGGAAGGAGCAGGCGGACGGGAGGCGGCCGGCGCACCCAGACCCGCTGAAAGTGAAAGTAACTTTGAAGGGCCAGTGGGGCGTACACGAGGGCGCACTTTGAGGGGTAGCCCCCCCCAGCCGCCTGACTCCACAGTGGCTCTACCCCTTCGGGAAATAGGACCCCCAGATGACACGGGAATCCCCAGGCTCCAGTACTGGCCATTCTCCACCAGTGATCTGTATAACTGGAAGACTCAGAGTGCTCGGTTCTCAGACAACCCCAAAGATTTAATGGCTTTACTGGATAGTGTCATGTTCACCCACCAGCCCACTTGGGATGATTGTCAGCAGCTCCTCCGAATCTTGTTCACAATGGAGGAGCGAGAGAGAATACAGGTAGAAGCTAGAAAGCAGGTCCCGGGGGACGACGGTCAACCAACTGCCAACCCCGACCTCATAAATGCGACTTTTCCTCTGACCAGGCTGGCGTGGGACTACAACACGGCAGAAGGTAGGGGACGGCTACACCTTTATCGCCAGACTCTAATGGCGGGTCTCTGGGCAGCTGCTCGCAAGCCCACTAATTTGGCTAAAGTATACTCTGTTCTGCAGGGAAAGACAGAAAGCCCAGCTACCTACTTAGAAAGATTAATGGAAGCTTTTAGACAGTACACCCCCATAGACCCAGAGGCTCCAGGAAGTCAGGCAGCTGTCGTAATGTCTTTTGTAAATCAGGCGGCCCCAGACATTAAAAGGAAACTCCAGAAATTAGAAGACTTAGAGGGAAAACAGATTCAGGACCTCCTTCAGATAGCCCAGTGGGTTTACAATAACAGAGATACTCCAGAAGAAAAGCAATTTAAGGCCACTGAAAAAATGACCAAGGTCCTGGCAGCAGTAGTACAGAAAGAGCATCTACAGCCAGAGAACACCCAACCTAGGCGGTCCCCCAGACATGATAATCTGAGCAAAGACCAATGTGCATACTGTAAGGAAGCTGGCCACTGGGTAAGAGACTGCCCCAAAAAGAAACAATGAGGACAGGGACCCCCTAGGTCTACACCCGTACTAGTCACTCAAGATGAAGACTAGGGAAGACGGGGTTCGGACCCCCTCCCCATACCTAGGGTAACTTTGCAAGTGGAGGGGTCCCCAGTTCAGTTCTTGGTCGATACGGGAGCACAGCACTCGGTCCTAGTTAAAACTAATGGAAAATTATCCTCCAAGTCCTCGTGGGTACAAGGGGCCACAGGAATTAAGAAATACCCCTGGACAACACAAAGAACAGTAAACCTCGGAGCCAGGAATGTAACCCATTCTTTCCTGGTCATCCCTGAGAGCCCCTGTCCCCTATTAGGGAGAGACCTGCTAACTAAAATGGGAGCACAGATCCATTTCCTCCCTGAAGGGCCCATCGTGACCAACTCCCAAAATCAGCCCATGTCCGTCCTGACTATAACCCTAGAAGATGAGTACCGGCTCCACCAGGAGCGAGCGGCCCCTGACCAGGACATAGCAACCTGGCTCCAGCAATATCCAGGAGCTTGGGCGGAAACGGGGGGCATAGGACTAGCAAAACACCGTCCTGCCTTGTTTGTTGAACTCAAGCCTGGGACAGACCCCGTTCGGGTACGGCAATACCCGATGCCCCTAGAGGCCAAAGAAGGGATTGCACCACATATTCGCTGGCTCCTCGACCAAGGGGTCCTTCGCCCATGTCACTCGCCCTGGAATACTCCATTGTTGCCGGTACGAAAACCTAGTAGCGGAGAATACAGACCTGTACAAGACTTGAGAGAAGTCAATAAGAGGGTTATGGACATACATCCAACTGTGCCTAACCCGTACACCCTCCTGAGTACCCTAAACCCTAAACATCAATGGTACACTGTTTTAGATTTGAAAGATGCTTTCTTCAGTTTGCCTTTAGCCCCTCAGAGCCAAAAGCTCTTTGCCTTCGAGCGGATTGACCCTGGGAGGGGCATAAGTGGCCAACTGACATGGACCAGACTGCCGCAGGGATTCAAAAACTCTCCTACCCTGTTCGATGAGGCCCTCCATGAAGACCTGGGTGAGTACCGACGCAAACACCCTGAAATAACCTTACTACAGTATGTTGATGACCTCCTGATTGCTGCTGAGACCCAAGAAGCTTGTATTCAAGGGACCAAGGGTCTCTTACAAGCTCTGGGGAACCTAGGCTACCAAGCCTCGGCAAAGAAAGCTCAAATCTGTAAATCAGAAGTAACATATCTGGGGTACCTGCTAAAAGGAGGGCAGCGCTGGTTAACAGACGCTCGGAAGCAGACTGTTCTGCAGATCCCCAGGCTACAATCCACCCGACAAGTAAGGGAATTCCTGGGGTCGGCGGGATTTTGTAGACTATGGATACCTGGGTTCGCAGAGCTGGCTAAACCCTTGTATCAGGCAACACGGGGGCAGCAGCCATTTAATTGGACAGAAGAAGCCGAGTCGGCTTTCCAACAGATCAAAACCACCCTACTGTCTGCGCCTGCACTGGGACTACCTGATGTCACCAAGCCCTTCCACTTATACGTGGATGAGAGCAAGGGTGTCGCCAAGGCGGTAATAACTCAGAACTTAGGCCCCTGGCGGAGGCCGGTTGCCTACCTGTCAAAGAAATTAGACCCAGTGGCTGCGGGGTGGCCCCCTTGTCTCCAAATGATTGCAGCCACGGCCCTGATGGTACAAGATGCTGATAAACTTGTCATGGGTCAAGAATTACGGGTCGTTACCCCACATGCCATCGAGGGTGTACTCAAACAGCCACCTAATCGATGGATAAGTAACACCCAGCTCACCCACTACCAAGGACTACTACTAAATCCCCTCAGGATAACTTTCCTGCCCCCAACAACCTTAAACCCTGCCTCGCTGCTGCTCAACCCGGACCTGGACGCCCCGCTCCATGATTGCACCGAGATACTAGCTCAGGTGCACAGAGTTTGAGAGGACCTGCAGGACCGCCCACTTCCTGACGCTGACCTAGTCTGGTTCACTGATGGGAGCAGCTTCGTACACCAAGGCCAGAGGTACGCTGGAGCGGCAGTGACTTCAGAGACTGAGGTAATCTGGGCGGAACCCCTGCCCCCGGGAACATAGGCCCAGAAGGCCGAACTGATAGCGCTCACCCAAGCTCTTACCTTAGGGGCAGGGAAGAAACTGACAGTATACACAGACAGCCGATATGCTTTTGCTACGGCGCACATACATGGGGCCATTTACAGGGAGCGAGGGTTACTAATGGCTGAAGGAAAAGAGATAAAAAACAAGCAAGAGATCCTAGCCCTGTTAGCAGCCCTATGGAGACCAGAAAAATTGGCTATTGTACATTGCCCAGGGCATCAGAAACCAACTACTTCAATTGCTCAAGGCAACTTTCTGGCAGACCAAACTGCAAGGAGTGTGGCAAAGGCTCCCAGCCAACTCCTTGCACTCCAGCTCCCTGATCTGGGCCCCCGGGACTTGCCATATCTCCCTGATTATTCAGAACAAGATCTCCAGTGGATCGACAAACTTCCCCTGAAACAGATCCAGAATGGGTGGTGGACTGATACTAATGACCAAACCATCCTACCAGAAAAATTAGGACAACAAGTGTTAGAACACATCCACCGAACCACCCACCTGGGTGCCCGGCGGATGATAGACCTGATCAGACGCTCCAAGCTCAAAATCAGACATATAGCCGAGACGGCCAGCAGCATCGTGACAAGTTGCAAAGTCTGTCAGCTTAACAACGCCTACCCCCAATCCCAGGGTGCAACGGGAACAAGGCTCAGGGGAACCAGGCCCGGTATCTACTGGGAAGTAGATTTTACTGAAATAAAGCCAGGAAAATACGGGTATCGGTACTTACTTGTCTTTGTAGATGCTTTTTCAGGGTGGACTGAAGCATTCCCAACCAAAAGGGAAACTGCTCAGGTTGTAGCAAAGAAAATTCTGGAAGATATCCTCCCCAGGTATGGCTTCCCCATCCAGATAGGGTCAGATAATGGGCCGGCCTTCATCGCTAAGGTAAGTCAGGATTTGGCTTCCATCCTTGGGGCAAATTGGAAACTACATTGCGCTTACAGGCCCCAGAGTTCAGGACAGGTAGAGAGGATGAATTGGACCTTAAAGAAGACCTTAACTAAATTGACTATGGAGACTGGCGCTAATTGGGTGGTCCTTCTCCCCTACGCTCTGTTCCGGGCCAGTAATACCCCTTACAGACTGGGCCTTACCCCTTACGAAATCATGTATGGCAGACCCCCACCCCTGGTTCCCAGCCTAAAAGATGATCTGCTCAAGTCTGAAACAGAAAATGTCTCTGAACTCTTATTTTCCCTACAAGCCTTGCAGAAAATTCATCAAGAAATCTGGCCCAAGCTGAAGGAACTATATGAGACCGGTCCCCCACCGACACCCCATCCGTACCAGCCGGGAGACTGGGTCCTGGTTAAGCAACACCGACAAGAGACCCTAGAACCCAGGTGGAAGGGACCACTCCAGGTACTCCTAACCACACCCACCGCCCTGAAGGTAGAAGGCATCGCGTCGTGGATCCACTACACCCACGTCAAGCCAGTGGACCCAACCTCTGACCTTCTGGGGCCAATCACGGCGACGGCTGAAGCACCAGCCACATGGACTGTGGACAGAGCTAAGAACAACCCCTTAAAACTCACCCTGCGCCGGCAGCATAGCTCACTGCAAACATGCAGTTAGGTAGTCTAACCCTAACGTTAGTCGCCCTAGTGGCCGCTGGGGAAAACACAAAACCAGCTCCTAATCCCTTTATCTGGAGATTCTGGCTTTATGAAAACCAAACCCACCCCAGACAACCTCATAAGCCCAGGAAATTATTGGCCAGTGCTGATTGCCCCTCCTCAGGGTGCAATAGCCCAATTTTACTAAATTTTACTGGTTTTCAAATAGCCAAACCAATGGCACCAATAATATGCTTTGAGTTTGATCAGACTAAATACAATTGTAAACACTATTGGTGGCACCAAAATGCCGGCTGCCCTTATAACTATTGTAACATCCATAAATCCCATTATTGGGGTAAGGAAGAACAGTTAGATCCTAAGTGGCCCTTCCATCGTAGACGGGACGGGGACTTTTCATATACATGGATAGTCAAAGACCCCTGGAACTCCCGCTGGACCACGCCTCAACATGGGGCTGTATACTACTCCTCCTCCTCCACATGGCCTAGCAGTCACCTCTATCTGTGGCGAGGTCTAGTGCAGGTATGGCCCCTGGTCCATGGGAATATCCAACGACAAGAAAACAGACTAACACAAGATTTACGTCCTTGCTCCTGGTTAAAATTATTACAAGAAGGGGCCGGGCGCGGTGGCTCAAGCCTGTAATCCCAGCACTTTGGGAGGCCAAGACAGGCAGATCACGAGGTCAGGAGATCGAGACCATCCTGGCTAACACGGTGAAACCCCGTCTCTACTAAAAAAAAATACAAAAAACTAGCTGGGCGAGGTGGTGGGCGCCTGTAGTCCCAGCTACTCGGGAGGCTGAGGCAGGAGAATGGCGGGAACCCGGGAGGCGGAGCTTGCAGTGAGCTGAGATCCGGCCACAGCACTCCAGCCTGGGCGACAGAGCAAGACTCCGTCTCAAAAAAAAAAAAACACAACAACAACAACAACAAAAAATTATTACAAGAAGGATTAGAACTTGCTAACCTTACAGGACTTCACAGCTTGTCTGGCTGCTTTCTGTGTGCCACTCTAGGGCGTCCACCGCTAACCGCTGTCCCTCTGCCATGGGGATCCTCTACCTCTGCCCAAGCTAACAACCTCCAAAGCCTCTCATATGCCCCTATCCCTAACGTGCCACTATACCTAAACCCCAGTCAGGAGAAGTTTCCCTACTGTTTCTCAGGAACTAATTCCAGCCTCTGCAACATCACTGCAACGCCCCCTAGTACCACCCTAAGGGCTCCGCCAGGCATATTCTTCTGGTGTAATGGAACATTATCTAAGAACCTATCTGGTCCCTCTGTTACCAACCTACTGTGTCTTCCTGTCACGTTAGTTCCCCGGTTGACTCTACTAACTGCCGGCGAGTTCCTGGGGTACACCGGTAACTGGACTAGTACTGCTATTCACCCAGTCCTTAGACCGAGACCTGTGCGAGCCATATTTCTCCCCAAGGATCTTTTACTGCAAGTTCGAACTTGGTCCCTCCATTCCACAGCATACAAGAGGGCCCTGAACAATGCGAGTGCTTGCTTTTTATAGCCCGATGTAAATAGGATACGTAAAGTTACAGAGGAACAGGGGAATTCTTTTGGTTACATCATTACAATTGGTTTACATTTTAAGTTATACATTTAGTAGTTTTTCTATTGGTTCCCGCGCTTTCAGTAAAACCACAAACGGCTGTGTCCTTATCAGGGATTTTCCAGGTGGTGTTTGTACTGGGCTCAGGAAGTTGAGAGATATATGGTGGGATGTGTTTGTACTGGGCCTGTCTGTGTTGAGCCCGGGGCTGAGGAATGTGCCTGATTTCTTTCACTAGGCCCTCACTCCCATTTGTTTATAACATCCACTGGGTGTTTCTCTGATTATAAAATCAGAGCCCGTTTATCATGGAAAATCTGGAAGGCATAGAAAAAAAAAAACACAATGATATTTCTATAAATCATCTGTAATCTCACCATGGCCATTAGGCAACCTTATATAACATTTTTCTTTTTTTTTTCTTTTTATAGAGACACTCTCACTATGTTGCCTAGGCTGGTCTCGAACCCCTGGGCTCAAGCAGTGTCACTGCAACCTCTGCCTCCGGGGTTCAAGTGATTCTCCTGCCTCAACCTCCCGAGTAGCTGGTATTACAGGCACTTCTTTTGTGATTCTTCAGTTACTTCAGGCCATCTGGGCGTATACGTGCAAGTCACAGGGGATGCGATGGCTTGGCTTGGGCTCAGAGGCCTGACACCTGGAGTGAGCCTCTAGAATTCCACAACCATAACCCTGTCTCTTGTTGCAGCTTGGAGCTTTGACCTGCAGAAATCAGAGGACATGCTGCGGAAGGTGAGGTTGACACCTCTCCCTGCCTAGCCTGGTCCTGTTTCCTATCCCAAGTCTGAGGCACAAATTTATTCATTCATTAATCCATCCATTCATTCATTCATGGAACACACATTCATTGAGACTGGAAGGTAAACCTGGCCCAGCGCTAGGCGCTGGGGAGACTGCAGTGATGGAAAGAGAGAAAAAAGAAACCAGAGTAACAAAGAAGATAATTCCTGAGAATGGAAAGTACAATGAAGACAGCAAAACAGGGAAGGAGGGAAGAGAGATCAGGGACATTTCAGTAGGGACATGAATGCCCAAAAGGAAGCAAGCATGTGAAGATCGGGGTGGAGGGCACAGCCCATGCAAAGGCCCTGAGGTGGGAATGAGCTGGTGTATTTTTTTTTTTTTTTTTTTTGAGACAGTCTTGCTCTGTTGCCCAGGCTGGAGTGCAATGGCGTGATCTCAGCTCACTGCAACCTCCACCTCCCAGATTCAAGGGATTCTCCTGCCTCAGCCTCCTAAGTAGCTGGGATTACAGGCATGCGCCACCACACCTGGCTAGTTTTTGTATTTTTAGTAGAGACAGGGTTTCATCATGTTGGCCAGGCTGGTCTCAAACTCCTGACCTCGGGTGATCCACCCACCTTGGCCTCCCAAAATGCTGGGATTACAGGCATGAGCCATTGTGCCTGGCCTGAGGTGGTATATTCTAGGAGCACACGGAGATCGTGTTGGAGACAGAAAGGGAAGTGATGAGTTTGCATGGGTGGCCCCAACCCATTAGCCAGGCCCTGCAGGCCTTGTAGGGGGTATAGGTTTTTGCTTAAGGGCAACTGGAAGTCAGGGAGGAGAGTCTGACTCCCAGGGTGGCCATGCGGGAGGGGCCATGGGAAACATCTGGAAGGATGCAGGGGGAGACAGCTGCAGAGTGCAGGCCTCCCCTGTTCCTTTCTGGGTCTCTCCTGCCTTCTCAGATGCATGTCCGCATCCTGTTTCCATTCCCCAGTTCTATGTCAGTGGAGCCTGGGGATGCTCTGGCAAGCCCTCAGTGGTTGCAGGCAGAGGGACCTGGCCTGGTGTCCCCAGGTATCTGCAGAGGTCTTTGGGACAGGCAGAAACTTCACCACCTCCTGCCATGTCTCTGCAGCATATGGAGTTCCAGAAGCAACAAGACCTGGCCAGCATCCTTGCCTGGCAGCCCCCAGAGGTGAGCATCTCTCAAACCCATGCCCTGATCCCTGGGCCCTCGGCCCTCGGCACTGAGCCTCCATCTCCTGTGTATGCATCCAGGTGGTCAGGCTGTACAACGCCAACAGCATAGGCGGCCATGACGGTGAGGGCAGCCCTGTCTGGTACCACATCATGGGAAGCCTGGACCCTAAGGGCCTCTTGCTCTCGGCCTCCAAACAGGAGTTGCTCAGAGACAGCTTCCGGAGCTGTGAGCTGCTCCTGCGGGAGTGTAAGCTGCAGAGTCAGAAGGTGTGTGGGTGCCACCCTGGGCAGCTGCAGCGGGACACAGCACCCTCACCCCCTGAGCCCCACACCCAGAATTCGCCTTCCTCCTGGTACTGAGGAGTGAATGCAGGTTCAGAGAGGCCAAGGACCCACCCAAGGCCACACAGTATGTGGCTGAACTGGGACTCATTTCTCCCCCAACTGGCCCCAAAGCCCACTCAACCCACTGGGCCACACTGCCCTCTGCAGCCTCATTGGATGAGGGGGACAGGGATTTCAGCCTCACTGGACCAAAGAGGGAACTGCAACACAGCAATTTGCCCTCCCATGGACAGACACGAAGAGGGCGGTCCTTGGGCCACTCCAGTCCTGGCATCCTGTGGGATGGCCCCTTCCCTACCCCATCTCCGTGCCATGCAAGCCGAGACAAGCCAGGCCAGTGCCCTGGGCTTAGGCCCAGCCCCATCTTGGATAGGGGTTGGGGCAGTGACCCTCACAGGGTCTCACCCCCTGTCATTCCCTTGCAGCTGGGGAAGAAGGTGGAGAAAATCATAGCTGTTTTTGATCTTGAGGGGCTGGGCCTGAGGCATCTGTGGAAGCCAGGAATAGAGGTTCTCCAGGAGGTGAGGTGACCCTGCCAGGGGCATGGGTGGGTGGTCAAATGCCTGGGTCTTTACCCTCCACTTGTTGGTGTCTCTCTCCTCACTGCCAGGTGACTACCTGCCCACAGGCCCTGTTTGCAGCTCTTACTTTTTTTTTTTTTTTTTTTGAAATGGAGTTTCGCTCTTGTTGTCCAGGCTGGAGTGCAATGGTGCAATCTCGGCTCACCACAACCTCTGTCTCCTGAGTTCAAGTGATTCTCCTGCTTCAGCCTCCCGAGTAGCTGTGATTATAGGCATGCACCACCATGCCCAGCTTTGTATTTTTAGTGCAGATGGGGTTTCTTCATGTTGGTCAGGCTGGTCTGGAACTCCCGACCCTCAGGTGATCCACCCGCCTCGGCCTCCCAAAGTGCTGGGATTACAGGTGTAAGCCACTGCGCCTGGCCTGTTTTGTTTTTTTTTGTTTTGTTTTGTTTTTCTGTTTTTTTTTTTTTTTTTTTTTGAGACAGAGTCTTGCGCTGTCACCCAGGTTGGAGTCCAGAGGCGCGATCTTAGTTCACTGCAACCTCCACCTGCCAGCTTCAAGCGATTCTCCTGCCTCAGCCTCCCAAGTAGCTGGGATTAAGGTGCCTGCCACCACGCCCGGCTAATTTTTGTATTTTTAGTAGAGAGGAGGTTTCACCATGTTGGCCAAGTTGGTCTTGAACTTCTGACCTCAGGTCATCTGCCCGCCTTACCCTCCCAAAGTGCTGGGATTGGAGGTGTGAACCACTGCACCTGGCCTACAGTTCCTTACTTTTGTTGGCAGGGATATTTTCATACCCACAGCCTCTCGGGGCTGTGCCAAGTTGGGCGTGGCACCCCCATGTCACCATCTCATTTGAGCAGGTCACAACAGGGCCCCATTCCCCGACCTGCCAGTGTCCCTGTGGATGTCCCTGTCCTCATATTCTGGCTCTGCTCACTCTCCTCCCACCCCTGATCTCTGCCCTCACCCCCAATACCTGCCTACCCTTCTGCTTCCAGCCTTTGAGCTTCCTTTTTGCCATTTCCTCTGGGAAGGGCTGAGGGTAGATCAACTCTGGGAGTGCTGCAGTAGGACGGAAGCTGTAGGGAGGCCTGGTCCGCAGGGCAGCCAGCCTACCTGTTCCTTTCTTTCTGTTTCACCCAGGATAGCAAAAAACTTAAACATAAAAAGTGTTATTGGCTGCCAGGCACAGTGACTTATGCCTGTAATGCCAACATTTTGGGAGGCTGAGGCAGGAGGATCACTTGAGCCCAGGAATTTAAGACCAGCCTGGTCTTGAACATAGCAAGACCCTACCTCTACAAAATAAGAGTATTAGCTGGGTGTGGTGGTGTGTGTGGGTGGTCTCAGCTACTTGGGAGGCTGAGGTGGGAGGATCATTTGAGCCTAGAAACTTGAGGTTGCAGTGAGTTGAGATCGTACCACTGCACTCCAGCCTGGGATGAACATTATATCTCAGTTTTTTTGTTTTGTTTTGTGTTTTGAGACGGAGTCTCACTCTGTTGCCCAGGCTAGAGTGCAGTGGCTCACGGCAGCCTCCGCCTAACAGGTTCAAGTGATTCTCCTGCCTCAGCCTCCCAAGTAGCTGGGATTACAGGTGCCCGTCACCACACCTGGCTAATTTTTGTGTTTTTAGTAGAGAGGGGGTTTCACCATGTTGCCCTGGCTGGTCTCAAACTCCTGACCTCATAATCCACCCACTTTGGCCTCCTAAAGTGCTGGGATTACAGGCGTGAGCCACTGTGTTAAAAAAAAAAAACAGATATTGGCCTGGCGTAGTGGCTCACACCTGTAATCCCAGCACTTTGGGAAGCCGAGGCAGGTGGATCACGAAGTCAGGAGATCGAGACCATCCTGGCTAACGTGGTGAAACTAAAAATACAAAAAATTAGCCAGGCGTGGTGGTGGGTGCCTGCAGTCCCAGCCTGGGCGACAGAGTGAGATTCCGTCTCAAAACAAAACAAAACAAAAATAAACAAACGAACAAAACCATTCCCTATTTGCAGTGTCTCTTATAAACAAATGTAATGGGGCCTATTGGGACTCATTTGTAGGAATCAAATATCCTTTCTTTTTTCTTTTCTTTTTTTTTTTTTTTGAGACGGAGTCGCTCTGTCGCCCGGGCTGGAGTACAGTGGCCGGATCTCAGCTCACTGCAAGCTCGGCCTCCCAGGTTTACGCCATTCTCCTGCCTCAGCCTCCCGAGTAGCTGGGATTACAGGCGCCCGCCACCTCGCCTGGCTAGTTTTTCGTAATTTTTAGTAGAGACGGGGTTTCACTGTGTTAGCCAGGATGGTCTCGATTTCCTGACCTCGTGATTCGCCCATCTCGGCCTCCCAAAGTGGTGGGATTACAGGCTTGAGCCACTGTACCCGGCCCAAATATCCTTTCATACAGTGTACACTTATTCTTGGCAAGAATGCTTTACTGTCTAAGAGTTTTAACTGGTTTATCTTATTTAAAAATTTAAAAGTAAGTAAATAAAAATAAAAAGCCATTCCTTGCAACTTTGTATATTATGCTAAAAGAAAGTCTTTCTCATTCCTGAAGCTGAACTACTGCCTGAGCCATGTGGGAGGGAACCTTCCAGAGTCGTGAATGGGATTTTTCTTGCCTGTCATGGGTAGAGTCATCCCCCGACTCATCTGTCAAGAATCTGCACTAGGCCAGGCGTGGCAGCTTACACCTGTAATCCCAGCATTTTGGGAGCTGAGGTGGGAGGATCGCTTGAGCCCAGGAGTTCAAGACCAGCCTGGGCAACATAGCAAGACCCCATCTCTAGAAAATAAAATAAGAAATAAAAAATAATAATAAAAAGAAGCTGCACTAGCTGCTTCAAGGAAGGTCTGTGACTAGGATCCAACAAACCGGAAGTGGTGGATTTTCTGTGTCTGGGTGGGTTCTTGGTGTCTGGGCATCCGGAGCCGTCTGCGTCAAAGCCTTGGATGGTTGGCATTCGAGGCTAAGGCTGTGCCCTTGGGGGCCTGGAGGGCGGGGCGAGAGGGGATGCAAGGGGACAGTGTTCAGGCGCCCATCACTTCTGCCACTTGGTTCTGCAGTTTTCCTCAGCACTTGAGGCAAATTACCCTGAGATCTTGAAGAATTTAATTGTTGTGAGAGGTGAGTAAAGCAGCCCAGGATATGCATGAAATGGGGGGACGGGGGGTGTGGGGTGACTGGGTCGGCACCTGAGACCCCAGTCAGCCACCTGAGAGAACAGTTCTGTGCCTGTTTCAGCCCCCAAGCTATTCGCTGTAACCTTCAACCTGGTCAACTCTTACATGAGTGAAGAGACACGCAGGAAGGTGGTGATTCTGGGAGGTGAGTGAGCCATCGGGGGCCTCTTTTCCAGCCCGGATCCTGAGCTGAGGGTGGTCCTTCTCACAGATCTGATGGTTCCCGCATCCGAAGGCATCAGGCACCCAACTGGTGTTGAGGGCCCACTGTCTGGTGGGCTGTCTGGTGGGCTGCCAGGTGGGCTGCTGTGCCTGCCCCCCAGAGGGAGGAGGGGCCAGGAAGGGTCTCAGAGATTCCCGGATGTAGCATGGGTGGAGATCCCAATTTGAGGTTAGGAGATCTGGATCTGAGACTTGGCCTTGCCAGTTATTAGCTGCAAGCCGAGTGAGTCACTCACCTGCTCTCTCTTGGTCTTGGTTTCCTCGTGTGTTTAATTTAAGGGAGAATTAGATATGGGTTTTTGGCGGCACACAGTGGCTCATGCCTGTAATCCCAGCACTTTGGGAGGCCGAGGCAGGAAGATTTCTTGAGCTCAGGAGTTGGAGACTAGCCTGGGAAACATAATGAGACCCTGTCTCTACAATAAATAAATAAATTAGCCAGGCATGGTGGTGCACACCTATAGTCCCAGCTACTCTGGAGGCTGATGTGGGAGGATCACTGGAGTCCAGGAGGTTGAGGCAACAGCGAGCTGAGAGCACGCCTCTGAATTCCAGCCTGAGTGACAGAGTGAGACCCTATCTCAAAAAAAAAAAAAAAAAAAAAAAGAGGCCAGGCACGGTGCTGATGCCTGTAGTCCCAGCACTTTTGGAGGCTGAGGCGGGTGGATCACGAGGTCGAGTTCAAGACCAGCCTGGACAATATGGTGAAACCCCATCTCTACTAAAAATACAAAAATTAGCCGGGCCTGGTGGCGGGCTCCTGAAATCCCAGCTACTCGGGAGGCTGAGGCAGGGAACTGCTTGAACCCGGGAGGTAGAGGTTGCAGTGAGCTGAGATCGTGCCACTGCACTCCAGCCTGGGTGACAGAGTGAGACTCCGTCTCAAAAAAAAAAAAAAAAAAAAAAGAAATCTAGGTTTTCCAAATTATATAAGTAATACCGTTTAGAAATTTGTAAAGTACAGAAATGTATAAGGAAGGGGGGAACATCCTGTCACCCAGCAAACTACAGTTAACACTTACTATCCTTTTCAGGGAAACATATTTTCCAAAAAAATGGGTTCATACCATACATATACCGTTTTGTAACTACTTATATGATAATCATTTTCCCATTTTAGCAAAGTTCTAAATTCAGGTTGTTTGTATTATTTTTATTATTAGGAACAAATCAGTAGTGACGATCCTTATAGACAACCTTTGTACACATCCACAATTTTTTCCATAGGATAAAATCCTAGAAATGGCAGATTTTTATCCCCCAAAGGAAAATGCACATTAGGACTTTTTTTTTTTTTTTTTTTTTTGAGACAGGGTCTCACTCTGCCGCCCAGGCTGGAGTGCAATTGGCATGATCTTGGCTCACTGCAGCCTCAACCTCCAGGGCTCAAGCAATACTCCCACTTCAGCCTCCCAAGTAGCTGGGATTACAGGTATGCTACCACACCTGGCTACATGTTAGGACTTTTGATACCTTTTCCAGTGTAGTGCTCACGCAGATTGCAGAGTTTAACTCCACCAACTGCGTGTGAATGTGCCTGTTTTCCCACACTCTTGCCATGGGTGGATATTAATAATTTGAAATATTCTTGCCATTTTTATAATTGAAAATGATGTTTATTGTTATTTTACATTGGGTTATTAGGTTCTTTTATCACTTGTGAGGCTGGACTTTTTCTTTATGGTAATTGACTATTTTAATATGTTGTTTATTGCCTTCTTGTGTCTCATGACCATTTTCTAGGAAAGTATTTTTTATGCTATTAATTTATAAATACTCTTTGCATATTAAGCACCTTGTCCTTTCCTGCTATGGAGGCTGACAACATGGGAGGATCACTTAAGTCCATATATATATATATATATATATATATATATATGTTTGTGTGTATATATATTTGAGATATATACATATATATATGAAATATATATATTTATTTCAGAGATAAGGTCTCTCTGTGTTGCCCAGGCTGGAGTGCAGTGGCATGATCATAGCTCACTCCAGCCTCAATCTCCTGGGCTCTAGTGATCCTCCTGCCTCAGCCTCCTGAGTAGCTGGCACTATAGATGTACACTACCACACCTGGCAAATTTATTGTTATTTTTTGTAGAGTCATGTCTTACTATGTTACCCAGACTAGTCTCAAACTCTTAGCCTCAAGCAGTCCTCCTGCCTGGGCCTCCTGAGGTGCCGGAATTACAGGTGTGAGCCACCATGTCTGGGCCTTCCCTGTCGTATTTGTGGCATTTGGGCCAGTTCATAGTTTGCCTATTATCTGATTTTTGACTTAGTGTTATTTATTTATTTATTTATGAGATGGGGTTTCTCTCTGTTGCCCAGGCTGGAGTACAGTGGCATGATCTCAGCTCACTGCAACCTCTGCCTCCCAGGCTCAAGCAATTCTCCCTCCTCAGCCTCCCAAGTAGCTGGAACCACAGGAGTGCACCACCAGGCCCAGCCTAGTGTTATGTTTTTATGCCAAATTGGGGGGCTTTTCCTTTGTTTTTCCACCGCTTCATGCTTACACAGTCCTTCTCTATCCGAGGGTACTGGGTGTCCACCTCTGCTTTCATCTATTTTGTTCCTGCAATGCCCATGTCCCTTTGTCTGTGGAACATCTTTGGCCATCTCAGAGCAGCTGTGGGGAACTGACACGAGTTTCGCCCTGCAGTTCTGAGGGTGCTGGAGCCCTGGGAGCTGAGGGCAGTATTGGACCAGAAGGCTGAGTTTAGTCTCTAAGGGAAAGTGAAGCCCAGGTCATAGCCTGCCTGACCTCAACCCCAGG
Source organism: Theropithecus gelada (assembly GCF_003255815.1). Lineage (NCBI taxonomy): Eukaryota > Metazoa > Chordata > Mammalia > Primates > Cercopithecidae > Theropithecus > Theropithecus gelada. The sequence goes on from NC_037678.1 coordinate 20,012,931, forward strand.
CTCCAGGAGTTGCTGGTCCGAGTTTCTATGAACGTGGCTAATGGGCCAATACCTGGACAGAAGTGGGGGCAGGGCCTGCAGGGGCAGTAAGAGAGGGGCAGGCCTGGGGACAGGACCTAGTCAACACGCACATGCTGAGCCCCAGGGCAAGACCTAGGGCCACTCGGCTTCCCTCTTCCAGGACAGGACTGCTCTAGGCAGTAGAGTGGCAAAAGCGCGCCAGGGAGAGAGAGCAACTGGCCATAGGACAGATCTGGGCTCGGCCCCCTCTTCCCTCTGTTGAGTCTCCTGCAGTCCCTCTCTTGCTCCCATGCAGACAACTGGAAGCAGGAGCTGACAAAATTCGTCAGCCCCGACCAGCTGCCCATGGAGTTTGGAAGGACCATGACTGAACCCGATGGCAACCCCAAGTGCCTGACCAAGGTACAGGGTGCCCAGAGGATGGGAAAGGAGGGGAGAAGCTGTGATCTAGTGCCCACACACCCCCTTCACCCACAGATCAACTATGGGGGTGAGGTGCCCAAGAGCTACTACTTGTGCAATCAGGTGAGGCTGCAGTATGAGCACACGGTGTCCGTGGGCCGCGGCTCCTCCCTGCAGGTAGAGAACGAGATCCTGTTCCCAGGCTGTGTGCTCAGGTAGGGATTGTAGCCACTCCACACCTGGGAACAGCTGGGAGGGGCCTGGAGCCCAGGCAGGGGGTCGCCAGTGGGGCTTTGTCCACTGCAGGTGGCAGTTCGCATCGGATGGCGGGGACATCGGCTTTGGGGTTTTCCTGAAGACCAAGATGGGGGAGTGGCAGAAGGCTAGGGAGATGACGGAGGTGCTGCCCAGCCAGCGCTACAACGCCCACCTGGTGCCCGAGGATGGGAGCATCACCTGCCTCAAGGCCAGCAGCTGTAAGGGTTGGCAGGGATGGCTTCACCTGGAGCTGGTGTGGGTCTGGTGTGGAGGGTGCTACAATGTGCATCCATGTCCTACCAGGTGAGGGCCCTTGGTTCTGGTGGGCACAGTGTGAGGCTGGCTCTGGGCTCTCAGCCGTGGCAATGGTTCCCCGGTCTGGGTACCCATGTTCCCTGTACCACCATGAAAGTCAGAGTTCCAGGTGGGGCATCTTGTCGGAATAATGTCCGTCCCTCACTGCAGATGTCCTGAGGTTTGACAACACCTACAGCCTGGTTCATTGTAAACGCATCAGCTACACTGTGGAGGTACTGCTCCCAGACCAAACCTTCATGGAGAAGATGGAGAAATTCTAGGTAAACTTCATGGTCCCCACGCCCTCCTCTTTGATCTCTGAATCCACGATGAGTTCACGGCCTTCCCTGGCCAGACCGTGTTCAACCTCTCAGGAACAGGGATTCTACAACAGCAGGTCACAGCCTATGCATCACAGCTGGCCCACTCCTCAGGAACGGCTGGGGCAGTGTCCCAATGGTGGCCCGACGGTCACAGCAAAACAACACAGACACTCCATCCTGACTCTGACCTGCTGTGACCTCAAGCTCAGCAAAAACCCCAGGCTTTTTTCTATCAACCAATATCAAGAAATAAGTTACTCTTCTAAAATATAGTATTAGGCCGGGCATGGTGGTTCATGCCTGTAATCCCAGCACTTTGGGAAGCCAAGGCAAGCAGATCATTTGAGGTCAGGAGTTCGAGACCAGCCTGGCCAACATGGTGAAACCCTCATCTCAACTAAAAATGCAAAGATTAGCCGGGTGTGATGGTGCATGCTTGTAATTCCAGCTACTTGGGAGGCTGAGGCAGGTGAGTCGCCTAAACTTGGGAGGAGGAGGTTGCAGTGACATTGGGCCCTCTTTCCTATTACAATGGTTATTACTGAATAGTTTGTCTTCATTGTCTTTAATTAGTGTTTGGCTTTATCTTTGACACTAGCAAATTGGACAGTGAGGATATAGGATGTATCTATCATTGTGGAAAATTCTGTATAACCTGATGATATCGGCCAGGCATGGTGGCTCATGCCTATAATCCTAGCACTTTGGGAGGCTGAGGAGGGGGGATTGTTTGAGGCCAGGAGTTTGAGATCAACCCGAGCAATATTGCAAGACTCCTCCTCCCCCCACAAACTCTACAGAAAATGAAAAACAATTAGCCAGGCATGGTGGTGCATGCCGGTAGTCTTGGTTACTCAGGAGGCTGAGATGGGACGATCACTTGAGCCCGGGAGTTTCAGGCTGCAGTGAACTACTATTGCACCATTGTACTCCAGCCTGGGCAAGAACAAACTCAAAAACATTATGACATCATCAAATCTTCCAAAGAGAGAGCCACCTGAGCCAAACTGATCCTTCATCTCCTACGAGATGATTCCTCCAAATAGTCCAACCAATGAGGATATATATATACACACATATATATACACATATGTGTCTATATAGACACACACACATATATATATATACAGAGCGAGAGAGAGAGAAGCAGAGTCTCACTCTGTCACTCAGGCTGGAGTGCAGTGGCACGATCTTGGCTCACTGCAACCTCTGCCTCCCGGGTTCAAGTGATTCTCCTGCCTCAGTCTCCTGAGTAGCTGGGATTACAGGTGCCTGCCACCACACCTGGCTAATTTTTTTTGTATTTTTAGTAGAGGCAGAGTTTCACCATGTTGGCCAGGCTGGTTTTGAACTCCTGACCTCAAGTGATCCGCCTGCCTCTGCCTCTGCCTCCCAAAGTGCTAGGATTACAGGCATGAGCCACTGCACCCAGCCGAGGCAAAATACTAAAGAAGCCAATCACACCAATGACTCCTAACAACTGGATAGCATAAACAGCCATGTCAGAGGAGAGAAGGGGCATATCAGGCTGTAAACAAACAAATCCACCTGCATAAAATGTGTGAACTTGACAAGTCTGATTGAGGTAACAAAGTTTAACCATACCTAGTAAATTCAGCCTGATAACCATCAGCTCAGGGTTTAATCCCCTTGGGAGAAGTCCCAGGTTCCATGCCCCCTGCAGTGTAGAGTTAATTGGTTAATAACTTGGAGTTGTAACACCAACAAATGTCTAATGCCAATTTTATTGTTTCAGTTGGGCCTATTCAGATAACAATTCCAACAAAATAGTAAAATGCTAATTTTGAAACTCAAGATGTCAAAGGGTGCAGCTGTAACCCTACACTGGAACCGTGTGACTACACTGTAGGAAGGTATAAAAGCAGAGCAGAAAGAATCAATCCACAGATTAATTTCAGGTGGGATGTTTAGGAACAGGTTTAAATATAAGTATAGTACTCATTTGGGGGCCACTGGACTTCTACATTTGCTGTTTAAGGTGAGGTAGGAGGCGGGACTCCACTCCAGAGGCAGGGCTTAGACACTGGACCAAATTGAGGACAAGCTAAAACAGGGCTGGGGCAGAAGCAGCGTTCCTTCAGACATGACCACCAGTGTGCCATGTCAGTTTACCATTGCCATGGCAACACCTGGGAGTTACCGCCCCTTTCCATGGCAATGACTCCATGACCCGAAGGTTACTACCCCTCCCTAGAAATTTCTGCATAAACCACCCCTTGATCCTCATGTTATTAAAAGTGGATATAAATGTGACTGCAAAACTGTCCTGGCCTGTTACTCCCTGCCTACAGGGTAGCCCCTCTCTGCGGGGGCAGTCACGGAGCCGTAACACTGCCTCTTCAATAAAGCTGTTTCTTCTACCTCCAGCTTGCCCTTGAATTCTTTCCTGGGCAAAGTCAAGAACCCTCAAAGGCTAAGCCCCATTTTAGGGCTTGCCTGCCCTGCATCCAAGTTATTTGAAATGCTCAGAACCATCAGCTGTAATGTATTTGTAATTTACAGGTTGACTATAATGTCCATAGACCAGGCACCAAGGAATACCCAGCCCTTGATACTCCCTGAGTGAGCTTGCTGACAGAGCTCTGGTGTGGAGCAAAGGTGAGGCGCTGACCTCTCCCTGTCCACTGCTTGCTCCTCCTCACACCCACCATGAATCTTTGCAAAAGCTTTCAGACCAGTTTCCCTGCTCTGAATGTCTGCTATTCCCAGGTCATTCTTCAGATCGGGTCCAGGGTCATCTTCCAGGCACAGGTGGAATCACATTTGTCTCTTCCTTTAAAACCTTCCATGGCTCCCCACCACTGAGAAAGGATGGCCCAAAGCCCCCAGCATGGCCAGAAGTTCCTTGGTGACCTCCCCTCAATGTTTTTAAGCATGCTGCCTTCGTCGCGTTTCTCCTCTCTTTTACCTCCGTGAGTTTCTTTGGGTGGTCACCTCTACCCAGAATGTCCTCCCCCCATTTCTACCTTAGAGGCCCAGCCTAAATGCCATCTCCTTTAGGAGACATTCCAGGAGCCCCCAGTGCAGTGCTGTTGTTTAGACCTCTCCTGGAACACATTATCTTCAGGGAGCCAGGATAATGTGGTGGTTAAGGACAAGAGGCCTTTGATGTAGATGGATAAGGGTTCAAATCCTGGCTCAGGCTGTTATCAGCCTCAGAAGCTCAGTCTCTGCATCTGTAAAGCAGGGCCATGGGTACCATGATGAGCATGGCAAATGTGGTGAGTTAAGGGGGTGAGTCAAACAGTCACCACAAGCAATGCCTAATGAAAATCACACTCTGAACAAGAGGACTAGGGTTCTGTTTGACCATTTAACCAGGAGGTCTGAGGATGTGAGGCGCCACTAACTAGGTAGTGTGCAGGGGAGATGAGGGAAGAGCGTTCAAGTCAGAGGGAACAGCGTGTCCAATGGCCTTGTGGTAGGTGAAAGCAGCAAGGGGAGATTAAATGACCCCATATACTCCTGACTTGGTGTACTGTGTCTTGGGAAAGGCCAGGGACCTCCTGACTTTTTCTTTTTCTTTTTTGAGATGGCGTTTTGTTCTTGTAGCCCAGGCTGGAGTTCAATGGCGCGGTCTTAGCTCACTGCCTCCTGGGTTCAAGTGATTCTCCTGCCTCAGCCTCCCAAGTAGCTGGGATTACAGGTGCCCACCACCATGTCCGGCTAATTTTTTGTATTTTTAATAGAGACGGGGTTTCACCATGTCGGCCAGGCTGGTCTCGAAATCCTGACCTCAGGTGATCCACCCACCTCAGTCTTCCAGCGTGCTGGGATTACAGGCGTGAGCCACTATGCCCAGACATTTTTTTGAGACAGGGTCTTGCTCTGTTGCCCAGGCTGGAGTTCAGTGACCCAATCATAGCTCACTGCAGCCTCAAACTCCTGGGCTCAAGTGAGCCTCTCACCTCAAACCCCTAAGTAGCTGGGACTATAGGTGATTTCTACCCTATTGGCTAATCTTTTTTTTTCTTTTTGAGGAGACGTGGTCTCACTATGTTGCCCAGGCTAGACTCAAACTTCTGGCCTTAAGCAATCCTCCTACTTTGGCTTCCTAAAGTGCTGGGATTATAGGCATGAGCCACTGCACCCACCTCCTCCTGGCTTTTGTAGGGAAAGAAAGAAGTCCAAGTGTGGCCCTAGGGCCCCTGAACCCTAATCCACATTTTCCCCTGGTCCCAGGACTTTAGGGCAGCTGATTAGTTCCCATTCCCCATCCCTCTCTCTTCCAGGCCCTAGTGGCCATCTCCCTTCCTTGGGGAAGTAGGGAGGGCATGGCCACACCAGGCCCCTCCTTTCCCTGAGGTCACCCTGGGTTGGTGAGGGGAGCCGAGAAAACTCCTTCTGATTATAGAGCCTCATTTTCACCTCCCAGTCAGGCCCAGTTGAGAGGAAGCTGCCCTGCCCCGGGCACCTGTGTCAGGCAGCTTCCTCTCAGTCCTCTCCCCAGAGTCACTCAAGCCAAGTCCTACATCGTTGGAGGAACATCCAATGGGATCTGTCTGGTTAAGACATCCTCAGGGACAGGCTGATGCAGCTTTGATGTAGGGCAAAGGCCCATCTCACTTCCCACGATGCGTGTCATTCACCCTAGGGAGGTCTCTTCAGTTGGCAGGCCACAGGGTTTAATGAGGGCTGTCAGCAGGGGACCTGTGGCCAATGAACAACGCCAGAAATGTTAGGAACACCTGGCAGGTGGGAGTGAGCGGCATCACAGTGCGTGGGCATTAAGATGTGGGATGCAGGTTGCATACCATGACAGCACCATCCTCACAGTCCAGTTTCTCAGCTCACGGGTCAGGAGGGACCGTGGGCATGCACCACATTTCAGAAGACCGGAAGAGAAGGTCACACCACGGGAGAGAGGCATTGTCTGCCCCCTAAACCACTGGCACCCAGATGGTTAGAACTAAAGTTCTTCATGCCCAGCAATAGCTGAGATCTGAAGGAAGCACCTGTGTGCTGTAGGCTCAGGGGAGGATGTCTGCCCTGTATTGGAAAGAGGGGGACATGAGGGTGACCTAAAACCAGGGGAGCTCAGCCGGCAGAAGGACACGGCATAGTGACAAGCACCAGGGCTCTGGTCCTGGCTTTGCTGCTTGCTGGATATGAGACCTCAGGAGGCTCTTCGAGCTTCAGTTTCCCAGCCTGTAAAGGGGGACAGTACAGTCAGGAGGATTAAAGGCACTAACCCTATACTATCCTATATGGCAACCACTCATCCTATTAGTGCACTAGGACTACTGTAACACAGTGCCCCACACTGAGTGGCTTGAACAACAGAATTTTATTCTGTTGTTCTCACTGCAACCTCAGGTTCAAGTGATTCTCTTGCCTCAGCCTCCAGAGTAGCTGGGACTACAGGCGTGCGCCACCATGCCCGGCTAAGTTTTTCACCATGTTGGCCAAGATCGATCCCTTGACCTTGTGATCTGCCTATCTCAGCCCCCCCGAAGTGCTGGGATTACAGGCCTGAGCCACCATGTCTGGCGCTTAGAATGAGTTTTTACACAGCTCTAGAGTATTTAAAGTTATCTATGTGGCTTGTATTATTTTTCCACTGGACAGCCCTGAGCTATAATAATATTTACAAACTCTTAGAGCCAACCTGGTAAGTAGAAAGTACCTGTAAGTGCTAGTTAAATAAAAGCTTCTCTTGGGAGGTGATTTATTACCTCTGGTATTTCAAAATACGACTTTTCCCACTCCTCAGAAACTGAGAAAAATTAGGACAAATTTATTTAAAACAGATTTTGTTGTTGTTGTTTTTTGTTTTTGAGACAAGGTCTCTTCTCTGTTGCCAAAGCTGGAGTTCAGTGGCATAAACATGGCTCACTTTAGCTTCCATGTCCCGGGCTCGGGCAATCCTCTTGCCTCAGCCTCTGGTGTAGCTGGGAGCACAGGTGCGTGCCACCACACCTGGCTAATTTTTTGATTTTCTGCAGAGATGGGGGTCTTACTTTGTTGCCCAGGCTGTTTTCCAACTCCTGGGCTCAAGCAATCCACCCACCTCAGCCTCCCAAAGTGTTGGGATTACAAGCATGAGCCACCAGGCCCGGCCCGAAATTTTTTTTCTTATCCAGTTTTTCTTTTACTGAGTAGTTTTTGTTTTATGTTCCAGAAGCATGAAGCATGCATTATGTGGTCCTATCTTTCCCAAATTGTTGTTATAAACCCTTCCATCAACTACATTGAGCACCATAGCTAACTTTAAAATTGTCTCCAATCTTCCTGTTTTTTTTTTTTTTTGAGACAGAATCTCACTCTGTCGCCCAGGTTGGAGTGCAGTGGCACGATCTCGGCTTACTGCAAGCTCCACCTCCCAGGTTCATGCCATTCTCCTGCCTCAGCCTCCTAAGTAGCTGGGACTGTAGGCGCCCACCACTACACCCGGCTACTTTTTTTTTTTGTATTTTTAGTAGAGATGGGATTTCGCTGTGTTAGCCAGGATGGTCTCGATCTCCTGACCTTTTGATCCGCCTGCCTCAGTGTCCCAAAGTGCTGGGATTACAGGCTTGAGCCACTGCGCCCGGCCTCTTCCTGTTAACAATACACAAACAACTTTAAGCTTAAAATATTTTTTGTTAGGATTATCACTGGGCAAAGTGGGAAAATATTTAAGGATTCTGATGTGTATGGTCAAGTGGTTTTCCAGAAAAGCTGAATTAGTTTACTCTCCTCCCATCAATTTATTAACGTCTCCATTTCACCAACTTCTAACTGACTATTATTTTCTTTCTTTTTGAGACAGGGTCTCCCTCTGTCACTCAGATTGGAGTGCAGTGTCACAATCATAGCTCACTGCAGCCTCTACCTTCTGGGTTCAAGTGATCCTCCCTCCTCAGCCTCCCGAGTAGCTGGGACTACAGGAGAATGCCACCATGCCTGGCTAGTTTTTTAATTTTTTGTAGAGATGAGGTCCCACTATGTTGCCTGGACTGCTCTCGAACTTCTGGCTTCAAGAGATCCTCCCAAAGTACTGGGATCACAAGCGTTAGCCACTGTGCCTGGCCTATTATCTGAGTAGCTGGGACCACAGTCTCACCCCACCACACCTGGCTAAGTTTTTTCTTAAAAGGTATGTATATGTGTGTGTGTGTGTGTGTGTATGTGTGTATGTGTGTGTGTTGTTTGTTTTTGCTGATTTTTCAGAGAAAAAATGCATCTCATTACTTGAATACACATTTCTTTGATGTCTCTGGAGACTGGGCATTCATCCACTTGATAAATACACCTTGAGCATTTTCATTTCTAAAAATTAGTGCTTGGCCGGGAGCGGTGGCTCAAGGCTGTAATCTCAGCACTTTGGGAGGCTGAGACGGGCGGATCACGAGGTCAGGAGATCGAGACCATCCTGGCTAACACGGTGAAACCCCGTCTCTACTAAAAAATACAAAAAACTAGCCGGGCGAGGTGGCAGGCGCCTGTAGTCCCAGCTACTCAGGAGGCTGAGGCAGGAGAATGGCATAATCCCAGGAGGCGGAGCTTGCAGTGAGCCGAGATCCTGCCACTGCACTCCAGCCTGGGCAACAGAGCAAGACTCCATCTCAAAAAAAAAAAAAAAAAAAAGAATTGGTGCTTTGAATCCTTTGCCCATTTATTTCTTAGTGCCTTCCTATTTTTCTTATAAACTTGAATTTTTGTACATTTTATTTTTCCCAAATTTCCATCGGCAAATACTGACAAATGTCTTTTTTTTTTTTTTTTTTTTTTTTTTGAGATAGAGTCTAGCTCTGTTGTCCAGGCTGGAGTTCTGTGGCGTGATCTTGGCTCTCTGCAACCTCTGCCTCCCAGGTTCAAGTGATTCTCCGTCTCAGCCTCCTGAGTAGCTAGGATTATAGGCACTTGCCACCATGTCCAGCTAATTTTTGTATTTTTCGTCGAGACAGGGTTTCACTGTGTTGGCCAGGCTGGTCTCGAACTCCTGATCTTGTGATCCGCCCACCTCGGCCTCCCAAAGTGCTGGGATTACAAGCGTGAGCCACAGCACCCGACCCTGATAAATGTTTTAATTCCTTTTCTTGTTTAATAGGTTTTTATGTTTTGTAGTCAAATCAATTCATTTTCCCTTTGTGATTCTGTCATTGCTTTTAAACACAGACCATGCCCTTCCAGAGATGTGGTGTCACTTTTACTTTCTTTTAGCATTTTTTATTATTTACTTTCTTTTCTTTTTCTAAAAACATTTTAAATCTCTATAGGGCAAACAATGTTCAAATAAAATGTAATGCAAGTCACAAATGTGATCCATATATGTAATTTTATTTTATTTATTATTGTTTTTTTTTTGAGACCGAATCTCACTCTGTCACCCAGGCTGGAGTGCAGTGGCGTGATCTCATCTCACTGCAACCCCCGCCTCTGCCTCCTGAGTTCAAGTGATTCTCCTGTCTCAGTCTCCCGAGTAGCTGGGATTACATGCGCACACCATCATGCCTGGCAAATTTTTGTGTTTTTAGTAGTGACGGGGTTTTACTATGTTACCCAGGCTGGTCTCAAACTCCTGGGCTCAAGCAATCCGCCCGCCTCAGCCTCTCAAAGTGCTGGGATTACAGGTGTGAGCCACTATGACCAGCCCATACATGTAATTTTAAATCTTTCCAGTGGCTACTTTTTCTTTTTTTTTTTTTTAAGACAGATTCTTGCTCTGTCACCCAGGCTGGAGTGCAGTGGCACAATCTCGGCTCACTGCAAGCTCTGCCATTCGGGTTCATGCCATTCTCCTGCCTCAGCCTCCTGAGTAGCTGGAACTACAGACGCCTGCCACCACACCCGGCTAATTTTTTTTGTAATTTTAGTAGAGACGGGGTTTCGCCACGTTCGCCAGGATGGTCTCCATCTCCTGACCTCGTGATTTGCCCGCCTTGGCCTCCCAGAGTGCTGGGATTACAGGCATGAGCCACCGCGCCCGGCCTTTTTTTTTTTTGAGATGGAGTTTCGCTTTGTTTCCCAGGCTGGAATGTGATGGCGCGATCTCAGATCACTGGAACCTCTGCCTCCTGGGTTCAAGTGATTCTCCTACCTCAGCCTCCCGAGTAGCTGGGATTACAGACGTGCACCACCATGCCCAGGTAATCTTTGTAGTTTTAGTAGAGACAGGGTTTCGCCATGTTGGCCAGGCTGGTCTCGAATTCCTAACCTCAGGTGATTCACCCGCTTCGGCCTTCCAAAGTGCTGGAATTACAGACGTGAGCCACTGAGCCCAGCCCCAGTGGCTACATTTTTTTTAAAAGTAAAAAGGATAGGTACGAGCATAGAGGATTTTTAGGGCAGTGAAACTATTCTGCGTGATACCACAATGGTGGACACATGTCATTATACATTTGTCAAAACCCACAGAATATCCAACACCAAGAGTGAGCCCTAATGTAAACTAGGAACTTTGGGTGATATTTGCGTGTCAGTGTAGACTCATCAATTTCAGCAAATGGATCTCTCTGGAACCAGAGGTTGTGTGTGTATGGGGACAGCAGATATGTGGGAACTCTGTACTTTCTGCCCAGTTTTGATGTGAACTTAAAACTGTCCTAAAAAATAACAATTTAGCTGGGCGCAGTGGCTCATGCCTGTAATCCCAGGACTTTAGGAGGGTGAGGCGGGAGGATCGCTTGAGCTCAGGAGTTTGAGACCAGCCTGGGCAGCATGGCAAAACCACGTTTTGTATTTTTCTACAAAAAAAAAAAACCCCAAAATTAGCTGGATGTGGTGACGCACACTTGCTGTCCCTGCTACTGCAGAGGCTGAGGTGGGAGCATTGCTTGAACCTTGGGGGTGGGGGGCAGTGGAGGGTGCAGTGAGTGGAGATTTTGCCACTGCACTCTAGCCTGGGTGACACAGTGAGACATTGTCTTAAAAAAAGAAAAAAAAATTATTATTAAAAATAATTCAAAATTATTAAAACATCAAAAGAAACAGGTGAAAGTAATTTTAATAACATATTTTATTGTCCCAATACATTCAAAAATATCATTTAATATATAATCATTTATATAAAATTAATTAGTGAGGCTAGGAGCAGTGGCACACACCTGTAATCCCAGCAATTTGGGAGGCTGAGGCAGATGGATGGCTTGAGCTCAGGAGTTTGAGACCAGCCTGGCTAACATGGCAAAAACCTATGTCTATAAAAAACAAAAACAAAAATTAGCTGGGTGTGGTGGGGTGAGACTGTAGTCCCAGCTACTCAGTAGGCTGAGATGGGGGCATCACTTGAGCCCGTGAGGTCAAGGCTGCAGTGAGCCATGATTGCATCACTGCACTCCAACCTGGGTGACAGAGTGAGATGCTGTCTCAATACACAAATAAATAAAATTAGTTAATGAAACATTTTACTTTTTCTGGTACTAAGTCATCAAAATTTGGTTTGTATTTTACAATTGCAGCATGTCTCCATGCTTGCTATGACAAGCCACGTTGTCACAGCTCAAAAGCTTCTGTGGCTCATGGCCACTGGGTTCGTCCTCTCAGGACTAGAGCTTGGTTTGACTCCATGGGAGGACAGACGGAACAGGGTCTTGTGGCCTGTTTTACTCTCTCCTTCATCTTCACGTCCCCTCTACTCCTCTCTTGAAAATTCACACCCAGCCAACTTCTGTTTTCTCTTTTTGAGACAGAATCTGGCTCTGTCGCCCAGGCTGGAATGCAGTGGCGCCATCTCGGCTCATTGCAGCCTCAACCTCCCAGGTTCAAGCAATTCTTGTGCCTCAGCCTCTTAAGTAGCTGGGACTACAGGCGCAGACCACCATGCCCAGCTAATTTTTGTATTTATTAGTAGAGACAGGGTTTCACTATGTTGGCCAGGATGGTCTCAAACTCCTGACCTCAAGTGATCCGCCTGCCTCAGCCTCTCCCAAAGTGCCAGGTGCCAGGATTACAAGCATGAGCCACAACGCCCGGCTGAACTTTTTTCTTGCTTTTCCTGGTGATCTCCACCTGGCTCTCTTGTGTCAGGCAGAGCAGCCTCTTGGCTTTCCGCCCCCTCTGTCACTCTGCCCAGGGCTTTCATTGGTCCTCAGCTGGCACCTTGCATGCCTCCGCCTTCAGACTGTGGCTCTCACCCAGGAGCTCCGCACCTGGGACATCCCAGTATCTCCACCCCTGCAGCTCCCAGCTCTGGTGACAGCCTCAGTAATAACACAATTCTGAAATATATTCCTACCAGCCAGCACTTAGTAGGCAACGCCAGGCATTCTGCTGACCCGGGGTACATCCTCTTATCCTTCCAACTGTCTTGAGGGCCGGAACCATTTTGCACATAAGGCTGTCCTATCAGTCAGTGAACACTGACGGGTCCCAGACTGTGTTCAAGGCAGGGGAAGGAGCTTGGGGGTCCTTAGACAAAAGCCCTGGGGGTCCTAGAAAGTTGAGCCAGGTTTATTAAAAATTCCTCCATGTTGGCCAGGTGTGGTGGTTCACATGCCTAATCCCAGCACTTTGGGTGGCTGAGGTGGGAGGATTGCTTGAGGCCAGGAGTTCCAGATCAGCCTGGTCAGCATAGCAAAACCCCATCTCTATTTAATTCAAAATAAGAAGAAAAAAAAAAATTAAAAAAAAAATTTCCTCCATTTTGCTGGAAAGAGGATCTCAGGATCTTTCCTGCCACCTGCGAACAGGCGGGAGCCCCCGCAGTAAGGAGGCCTGGAGGTGGGGGCCTCCAGCTGCCCCAGGTCATTCTCCGGGCAGGTCACCTCCCTGTCCCAGGTAGGGTGCGCTTGGTGACCACAGCAAAAAATCCTCGAGGGGAGGAGAGAACTGGGCAGGGCGGGGCAGGACCAGCGCCTCTCCCGTCGGGGCGGGACCAACATCTGGCCCAGCAGGCACAACCAGGCGGCAGCGGATACCAGGCGGCGGCGGGCGGACCTGCGCCGGCGGGCACCATGAGCGGCCGAGTCGGGGACCTGAGCCCCCAGCAGCAGGAGGCGCTGGCCAGGGTGAGGGGCATCGCGGGCTGGGAGGCTTGGGGAGGGGCCCTGTGCAGCCTGGCGCTGCCCAACTCGGCTGGAGCCCCCATGGTAAGGGCTGGAACACCGAGCCTGGAGAGAGCGCCGCTGTTCTGCCCTCTGGTCCTGAGTGCAGTTGCTGAGGCCGCTACGTGCAGCACGCGGGACAGGAGTCTCTCTCTGGGTGACCTGGGGCCGAATACAGTCTTCTGACCTTGCTTGCTCTCCACCACCCGGCCCTGGTCCTTGTTCCCGGGTTGTGGGGGAGGGATTGGCGCTGCCATCCGGCTGCTGGGGCAGCCTTGGGTAGACAGACTCCTTTTCATGCTCAGGTTGCAACATTTGTTTGTTTGGTTTCTCTTTGTGATTTGTTCACAGGGCCCAAACTTCCCTATCTGTAATCTTTTTTTTTTTTTTCCCCGAGATGGAGTCTTGCTCTGTCCTCCAGGCCGGAGTGTAATGACACAATCTCTGCTCACTGCAACCTCCGCCTCCTGAGTTCAAGCGATTCCCCTGCCTCAGCCTCCCAAGTAGCTGGGGCTACAGGTGCCCGCCACCACACCCGACTAATTTTTGTATTTTTAGTAGAGATGGGGTTTCACCATATTGGCCAGGCTGGTCTCAAACTCCTGACCTTATGATCCACCCGCTTTGGCCTCCCAAAGTGCTGGGATTACAGGTGTGAGCTACTGCGCCTGGCCTCATATTTCTAATCCCAAATTTGGATTCACAGATTCACCTTCAAACCCAGCTCTTGCCTTCAGCTCTGTTAGTCCCCAGGGAAGTGAGATCGCCTCTCTTTCTCAGACCCAAGCCTCAGTCTCAGACCCAAACTCTAAATGACATCCTTCAACTCTGCCAGTAGGAAAAGGCACGCTTACTCCCCGACAGCCCCAACAGATGTCCTGATAAGGCATTCGTGGCTTCTCTTTCAGCCCCTGTCTGTTGACCTCTGCCTCTGTTTTTTTCCCACACAGCCTCCACTGTCTGGGGCATCAGGCAATCCACGCTGGCTGAGTGCTCACATTTATCTGACACCTGCTTGGAGCCAAGCCTGCTAAGTGTTTTACATGCACAAACTCCTTTGGTTGGCACAAGTTTATTATTATCCCCATTTCACAGATAAGGAAACTAAGGCTCAGAGAGGTTTGGTAACTTGCCTCTAAATCTAAACCCTTAAGATGCAGTATCAGGGATAACATTCCTAAAACCCTCTAGCTGGCCTGCAGCAGAATCTCCCAGGGATACTTGAAAAAATAAGGCTGTCAGTCGGGTGCGGTGGCTCATGCCTGTGATGACAGCACTTTGGGATGCCAAGGTGGGCAGATTGAGCCAAGGAGTTTGAGACCAGTCTGGGCAACATGGCAAGACCCCATCTCTACAAAAAGTACAACAATTAGCTGGGCGTCTTGTGTGCCTGTGGTCCCAGCTACTTGGGAGTCTGGGCTGGGAGGATCTATTGAGCCCGGGAGGCAGAGGTTGTAGTGAGCCAAGATCACGCAACTACACTCCAGCTTGGGCAACAGAGTGAGATCCTGTCTCAATAATAATAATAGTAATAGTAAAATAATAAAAATCATAATAAAATAAAAATTAAAAATAAGGATACCAGGGCCCCACCTTAGACAGGTAGAATGGGAGTCCTGTGTGTAGGGCACCCCCAAATTTTGGGAAGGACCCAACTCTTTTTCCTATGTTGGGCTGGAGGGTTCCCTGTTTTCAGATGGCAAAGTTGTTCAGGGCAGCACCCTGCATGGTCTCCAGGTGGAGTTGACTGGTGGATGAGGTGGGAAGGGTTAGGGGCGGGGTTGGTGGCCCTGAAGGTCATGAGAGTTCCGCTGACCATCAGCTCCTCCCCTGCTCAGTTCCGGGAGAACCTCCAGAACCTGCTGCCCATGCTGCCCAATGCTGATGACTACTTCCTCCTACGCTGGCTGCTGGGTGAGGCTTGCAGGGACCAGGGGAGGCGGAGAGGGAGGGAAGGAAGGAGGGTCTCAGGAGAGGAGTGGGAGGCTTTGGGGAACGAAGCTGTAGAGTAGTAAAGAACACAAGCTTGCCGGGCGCGGTGGCTCACGCCTGTAATCCCAGCACTTTGGGAGGCCGAGGCGGGCGGATCACCTGAGGTTGGGAGTTCGAGATCAGCCTGACCAACATGGGGAAACCCTGTCTCTACTAAAAATACAAAATTAGCCGGTGTGGTGGCGCATGCCTGTAATCTCAGCTACTCAGGAAGCTGAGACAGGAAAATTGCTTGAACCCGGGAGGTGGAGGTTGCAGTGAACCGAGATCCCGCTATTGCACTCCAGCCTGGGCATCAAGAGTGAAGCTCCGTCTCAAAAAAAAAAGAACACAGGCTCTGGAATCAGCCTGCTCTGACTAGAATCTGAGCTCCCCTGTGTTTGAACACAGCACAAAACCCCACTGAGCCTCAGTTTCTTCATCTGTCAAGAAAAGATGAGGCAACAGGTGGGCACAGTGCCGGGGTGAGGTTACAGTTAACAACGAGGACATCTTTAGGACTTAACTGGCCTCTAGCCTGGCCAGCCCTTGGGGCAGATATTGCGGAGCACTGTCTTCAGTACTTACCTTTGGGTCTACCTCAAGCTCCCCGAGGACAGGGCTCTGTTGTCCCCTAAAGGAACTGAGGTGCCCTAGTGCACTGAGCAGGTGCCCAGCAAACACTTAAGGAATTGGATTTAGTGAATGGTAGAGAAACAGTTTCTTCTAGGAATTACAGCAGCAGTCTAAAAAAATAACAAGCCAGATGCGATGGCTCACGCCTATAGTCCCAGTGCTTTGGGAGGCTGAGGCGGGCAGATTGCTTGAGCTCAGGAGTTCAAGACCATCCTGGGCAACATGGCGAAACCTCATCTCTACAAAACATACAAAACTTAGCTGGGTGTACTGCTGAGCACCTGTAATCCCAGCTACTCAGGAGGCTGAGGTGAGAGGATCACTTGAGCCCGGGAGGTGGAGGATGCAGTGAGCTGAGCTTGCACCACTGTACTCCAGCCTGGGCAACAGAGTGAAACCCCATCTCAAAATACTAATGATAGTAACAGACACTGCCCCAGGGCTTAGGGAAAAATTCATCTTAACTCATTACGCCTCATGGAATGGATTTTGAACTTGAGATGGGTGAGAAGTCAGGAGTCAGCCCAGAAAGCATACAGTGCAGGGTTTAAAACGCTGGCTTTGGAATGGGGCAGAGCTGCGACTGAGTTCCAGAGCTAGCAGTGTGCCCGTGGCAAGCCGTTCACTGTCTCAACTTCACTTTCCTCTTCTGTGTAATGGGCATAATACTGGTCCCTACCTTCAGGGTGCTGTGAGTCAGATGAGGTCGCAGTTGCACACAGCGCCTGAGAAAAGGAAGTCCCTACCAGGGACTAATTCTTCCTCTGAATTTTTCTGTCTGTTTTTTTTTTTTTCAATATTTTGGCCAGGCCCTGTGACTCACGCCTGTAATTCCAGCAGTTTGGGAGGCTGAGGGGGCGGACCACTTGAGGCCAGGAGTTTGAGACCAGCCTGGCCAACATAGCGAAAACTCATCTCTACAAAAATACAAAAATTAGCCGGGTGTGGTGGCATGTGCCTGTAGTTGCAGTTACTCAGGAGGCTGAGGCATGAGAATCACTTGAACCCAGGAGGCGGAGGTTGCAGTGAGCTGAGATCATGCCATTACACTCCAGCCTGGGCAACAGAGCGAGACTCTGTCTTAAAAAAATATATCTATATGTGTGTGTGTGTGTGTGTGTGTGTGTGTACATATATATATATAAACTTTAATTTTTAGAATAGTTTTAGATTTTCAGAAAATTGCAAATATAGTGCAAAAAGTTCCCACATACTCTGCCCCTAGTTTTCCTTATTATTAACGTCCTCTTCTTATGATGATGATGGTACATTTGTTAGAATTAATAAACCAATATGGATACATTATTATTAACTGCAGTTCACATATTAGTTGGATTTCCTTCATTTTTCTCTTCCAGGATCCCATCCAGGATCCCACATTATATTTAGTTGTCTTGCCCTCCTTAAGGCCCCTTGGCTGTGGCACTTTCTATTTGTTTTTGACAAAGGAATATGTCACTGCCCCCAGCCTGGACTAAAGAAGGAGTTGGGACAGTTGATTTCTTGAAGCCCCTTGATACAGCATCAGCCCTCTCTCCTCCTTTAGAGTCTTTTTGGGTTTAAAACCCAGCTTTGGGGGTGCTTGGTGTGTCCTTGATAAAGGAGTGGGATTGCAGGTACCTAGGCTTCCAGGTCATAGGAAAGAAAAAGGATCCAAGATCGGGAAGGGGGCTGGGTATCCTGATGCCTCCCACCTCATGCCATGGGTGACAGGATCTGCTGGCATGGCCCCATCGTCCACTGCAGCATCAGCTCCACTACTCCCGGCCTTGCACTAACCCAAGACCCAGGCAAACGGGAGGGCTACTCCTGAGGCTGAGCTTGGCAGAGGACCCTCTCCTGGGCCTCATGCTGAGGGGCTTTTTCCAACCCTCCTTCTGAAGTTCTTTTCCTTTGTTTTTATTTTTTTTATTTTTATTTTTTGTAGACACAGGGTCATAGAGTCTCACTGCATTGCCCAGGCTGGTCTCGAACCCCTGGACCCAAAATGATCCTCCTGCCTCAGCCTCTCAAAGTGCGGGGATTACAGGCATGAGCCACTCTGCCTGACCCCCTCTGTTTTTCCTTATCTTCATCCCACATCTGTCTGTCAGTTCCATTAGTTTCATCTGATGCCAGTTCCATCAGGGCAGGGATGTGCCTGCCCTGGTCCCCTCTGCCTGGTACATAGTAGGTGCTACTGAAAAAAAAAATCTGTCCTCATATCCCATGAGCATTGCCCAAACCACTGTCTATAGGACAAGAAACCACACTCTGGTTCCTAATTGAAAAATCTCCTATAGCTAGGCACGGTGGCTCGCTCCTGTAATCCTGGCATTTTGGGAATCTGAGGCAGGAGGATTGCTTGACCCAGGAGTTCAAGACCAGTCTGGGCAACATGACGAAACCACATCTCTACAAAAAATTCAAAAATAAGCCAGGCGTGTTGGTGCATGCTTGTAGTTCCAGCTATTCGGGAGGCTGAGGTAGGAGGATGGCTTGTCTCAAAGAACAGACAAACAACAAAACAGAAAATCACCTATAAATTGATTCTTTTTTAGGCCTATAAGAGAAGATTATGAACAAATATGCACTAATAAATTTTAAAATCCAAGTGAAGAAAGACACATTCCTAGAAAATAATATATAAGACTAAAATCCAGCAAGAAGAAATAGAAAATGTCATCAGACCAATAAATATTAGAGAAATCAAAATGGCAGCAAAATCTTCCCCTCCCCCAAAACTCAGACTCCAGTGGTTCTACAGATGAATTCCTCCGGAGTTTTAAGACCAGCTGGCCGGGCACGGTGGCTCACGCCTGTAATCCCAGCACTTTGGGAGGCCGAGGTGGGTGGATCACCTGGGGTTGGGAGTTCGAGAAAAGCCCGACCAACATGGAGAAACTCTGTCTCTACTGAAAATACAAAAATTAGCCAGGCATGGTGGTGGGCACCTGCAATCCCGGCTACTCAGGAGGCTGAGGCAGGAGAATCGCTTGAACCTAGGAGGTAGATGTAGCAGTAAGCCGAGATTGTACCATCACACTCCAGACTGGGCAACAGAGAGAGACTGCGTCTCAAAAAACAAACAAACAAAAACAGTTAATTTCTAGCTCATACAAATTGTTTAAGAACCTATGAGAGAGTGAAAGTTACCTTATAAGGTTTGAGTAAATTTTATTTCAAAGCTAGATCAGTACAATTTTTAAAATTTCATTTTATTATTATCATTTTTTTGAGACAGAGTCTTGCTTTATTGCTAAGGATGGAGTGCAGTGGTGAAATTTCGGCTCACTGGAAACTCCAACTCCCGTGTTCAAGTGATTCTCGTGCCTCAGCCTCCTGACAAGCTGGGATTACAGGCATGAGCCACCACACTCGGCTAATTTTTTGTATTTTTAGTAGAGATAGGGTTTCACCATGTTGGCCAAGCTGGTCTTGAACTCCTGACCTCAAGTGATCTGCTTGCCTTGGCCTCCCAAAGTGCTGAGATTACAGGCAGGAGCCACCGTGCCCGGCTAATACAAGTTTTTAAAAAAGAAAATTCTCAGCCTATTTTACTTATGAATGTAGATATAAAGAAGTCTAAATCAGGCCAGGCGTGGTGGCTCACACCTGTAATCCCAGCACTTTGGGAGGCCGAGGCAGGTGGACCACCTGAGGTCAGAAGTTCCAGACCAGCCTGACCAACATGGTGAAACCCCATCAATTAAAAAAAAAAAAAAAAAGGTAGTCTAAATCAATATTATGTAGTAGAATCCAATAAAACATTAAAATTATGCAGCGTGACTGGCTGGGTGCGGTGGCTCACACCTGTCATCCCAGAACTTTGGGAGGCCGAGGCAGGCAAATCACGAGGTCAGGAGATCAAGATCGTCCTGGCTAACAGGGTAAAACCCCGTCTCTACTGAAAATACAAAAACATTAGCTGGGCGTGGTGGTGGGCACCTGTAGTCCCAGCTACTCAGGAGGCTGAGGCAGGAGAATGGCTTGAACCTGGGAGGTAGAGCTTACAGTGAGCCGAGATTGCACCAGTGCACTCCAGCCTGTGCGACAGAGCGAGACTCCTTCTAAAAAAAAAAATTACGCAGCGTGACCTAGGGAAGTTTATCTTAGGTGTGCAAGAATACTTCAACAACAGAATATCTATCAGTATCATTGAAAACATTAATGAGTGCTAGAAATGAGAAATTATGCGGCTATCTCAATTAATGCAGATAGAGCATTTGAAAAGGTTCAAATCCTTATAAGACAGAACAAAAGTCTCACCAATCTAGGGATAGAAGGAAGTTTCCTTTACTTGATAATGGTTACGTAGCAAAAATCCTCTGACAAATGTTAACACTTACTAGAGGATTTTACATGCATTTTCTTTTTTTTTTTTTTTTTTTTTTTTGAGACAGAGTCTCGCTCTGTCGCCCAGGCTGGAGTGCAGTGGCGCGATCTCGGCTCACTGCAAGCTCCGCCTCCCGGGTTCACGCCATTCTCCTGCCTCAGCCTCCCGAGTAGCTGGGACTACAGGCGCCCACAACCGCGCCCGGCTAATTTTTTGTATTTTTAGTAGAGACGGGGTTTCACCGTGGTCTCGATCTCCTGACCTTGTGATCCGCCCGCCTCGGCCTCCCAAAGTGCTGGGATTACAGGCGTGAGCCACCGCGCCCGGCCGCATTTTCTTTAAGATCAGGAACAAGGAAAGAATAACAATATCAATCAACATTACTGTTTAAATGTAGAACTGGAGACCTTTGCCAATGTTTTAAGGAAAGAAAAAAATAATAACTGGTATAAAGACTAGAAGGAAAGAGTTAAAATATTTGCAGAGAAATTGCTTGTCTCTTTTGAAAACCAACTGGATCAACAGAAAACCTCTAGAACTCAAGAGAAAATTCAGCAATATTGCCAGATATAAAAATCAGTAGTGGGCAGGGCATGGTGGCTCACACCTGTAATCCCAGCACTTTGGGAGGCCAAGGCAGGCAGATTGCTTGAAGTTAGGAGTTCAAGACCAGCCTGGCCAATAAAAATACAAAATTTAGCCAGGCATGGTGGTGCGTGCCTGTAGTCCCAGCTGCTCAGGAGGCTGAGGCATGACAATTACTTGAACCCGGGAGGCAGAGGTTGCAGTGAGCTGAGATCTGCACTCCAGTCTGAGTGACAGAGTAAGACTCTGTCTCAAAAAAAAAAAAAAAAAAAAGATAATGAAAAGTCAGATACAATTCAAAACAGCAACAAAGTCCATAAAATACCCAGGAGTTTAACCTATAACACAAAAGACCTGTACAGCAAAAATCATAAAATCTCTGAAGTATATAGAACTGCCCTGTTCAGTTTGATAACCTGTAGCCACATATAACTGTAACGATTAAATTAAATTAAAACTCCAGGTCCTCAATCACACTTGCCATGTTTCAACTGCTCCGTAGCCTCCGTAGCCTCAGGCAGCTAGCGGCTACCTTAATGAACAGCTCAGGTATAGGATATTTCCATCATCACAGAACGTTCTCTTTAATAGAATTGACACAGAAGGTGATTTTAATAAATACATAGCCCAGAGCAAAGATCGGGCAGGTGAACTTGGTGGCTTATCTTCAAATATTTGCAGAATTGGCGCACTGACAAGGGATTACATCTATTTGTTTGACCTCTTATGATGCGACTGGAATCATCACAGGGCAGTTTTGGGTTCAGTCAAAGCTGCTGAAGAATGGAATGGTAATGCCTTCTGTGGTAATGAACTCCCCATCGTGGGAGATAATCAAGGCTGAGCTGTTGCATTGGGGGTTCTTTCTTTCTTTCTTTTTTTTTTTTTTTCTTTTTTTAAGACAAGGTCCCACTCTGTCGCCCAGGCTGGAGTGCAGTGGTGAGACCTTGGCTTACTGCAGCCCCCTCCTCCTGGGTTCAAGTGATTCTCGTGCCTTAGCCTTCCGAGTAGCTGGGACTACAGGTGTGCACCACCACGACTGGCTAAGTTTTGTGGGTTTTGTTGTTGTTGTTGTTGTTTGAGACAAAGTCTTGCTCTTGTCCCCCACGCTGGAGTGCAATGTCGCGATCTCAACTCACTGCAAACTTTGCCTCCCGGGTTCAAGCGATTCTCCCTACCTCAGCCTCCTGAGTAGCTGGGATTACAGGCGCCTGCCACCATGCTTGGCTAATTTTTGTATTTTTAGTAGAGACGGGGTTTCACCATGTTGGCCAGGCTGGTCTCGAACTCCTGACCTCAGGTGATCTGCCCGCCTTGGTCTCCCAAAGTGTTGGAATTACAGGCGTGAGCCACCACGCCCAGCTGGGAGTGATTTCTGGAACTGGTTCATGGTCAGAGCAGAGGAGGCCTGGATAGCATCTGAGATCCCTTCCATCTGAAAATCTCTGACCTTGCATATTGTTTCAGCTCCCCGAGTAGACAAATTCCTCAGTGAGCCAGGGGTCTCAGAGAGCAACAGTCAAAGCATTTCTAAAATAGATCATCACGTTTTCAATTACAGTGTGTCTATTTCTTCAAAATAGGTAATCATGAGAGCTACTGTTTATTGAGAACCTACTGTGAACCAGGTACTGAGCCAAGCACTTTCTATACATTATCTCATGTTGTTCTTTGAATAACTGAAACAGGTAGTGTTCTCATTTAACTGATTTAAAAAACTAAGGCTCAGAGAAGGTAAGTGACTTGCTCAAGGTTGCACAGGAAATAAAAGGGCAACACTAGACTTTAAGCCCCAGTCTGTGTGACTCCAAACCCCATGCTCCCCACCACCCCTAACACTGTGCAGGTGGCGGGGGGATCTCTGCTTCCTGAGGGACATCAAATACAGGCTAGACTGGCCTCCAGAAGGTTGTAGGAGGACTGGAAACTGAAATCAAGGGCTCTCCAGTCTTCTAGATGATTAAAGATCCTTAACTTGTTAAAAAAACATTTCTAGGTCGGGCACAGAGGCTCGCGCCTGTAATCCCAACACTTTGGGAAGCTGAGGCAGGAGGACTGCTTGAGGCCAGGAGTTCAAGACCAGCCTGGGCAACATAGCAAGATCCCTATCTCTACAAAAAAAAGAAATCTAAAAAAAATTAGCCAGGCGTGGTGGTGTGGCCCTGTAGTCTCAGCTACTCAGAAGGCTGGGGTAGGAGGATCACCTGGGCCAGAGGCCACAGTAAGCTATGATCACATCACTGCACTCTGGCCTGGGCAACAGAGCCAAGACCCTGTCTCAAAAAACAAACAAACAAACAGCTATTTCTAGATGTTCAGTGTATTCTTGGGGTGTCAGGAAAAGGCTGGGGACACCTTAGCTATTTCCTCATGAGATTTTAGGGAACGGCTCTTTCTAGATCTAGCCTTGAGCTTCTACTTACCTCCTCTTGTTCTTGCAGCTCGAAACTTTGACCTGCAGAAATCTGAGGACATGCTCCGGAGGGTAAGGATCTCTGATCCCTACTGTCCTGCCTTCCATGCACCGTGACCCAGGGATTCGCGCAAAAGGGTAGAGACTCTGGCCCTGTCCCATTCTCCTGTTCCTTCTTTCTTCCTCCCCCGATCCCTTTCTGCATCAGACCCAAGTCCCACCAGCCCACCTCCTGTCCCCAAACCCGGAGAGCCTGGATATGCTCTGGCGGGATCTTGGTGGCTGTGGGCAGAGGGACCTAGCCTGGTGTCCCCAGGTTCCTGCAGAATCCTATAGCTGCTGCTGTGTCCCTGCAGCACATGGAGTTCCGGAAGCAACAAGACCTGGACAACATCGTCACGTGGCAGCCCCCCGAGGTGAGGCTTGAGCAGCGTCCCCCAGGCCATCTGAGGCCCCCCACCACTGACCTCATCTCCCACCCACCACATCCAGCCGCCTGATGGAGTAGGGACCCAGCCTAGTGAGCTGGATTGAGTCAGGACCTTACCCACACCTCCAGGTCATCCAGCTATATGACTCGGGTGGTCTTTGTGGCTACGACTACGAAGGCTCCCCTGTGTACTTCTGCATCATCGGGTCCCTCGACCCCAAGGGTCTCCTGCTGTCGGCCTCCAAGCAGGATTTGATCCGGAAGCGCATCAAGGTCTGTGAGCTGCTTTTGCATGAGTGTGAGCTACAGACTCAGAAGGTGAGCAGCTGGGGTGGAGCTGGGCCTCATCTGTCTATAGGGTGGCACCAGGACCAGAGAGGGGTGGCACCTTCCCCCTCCCCAGCCCTCAGCACTCAGGGCTCTGGTGGAATGTGGGCTTCTCCCACCCTTACCCACCCATGAAGGTGAGGTGTTTTTCATCTGTCTGGAAAACACTATGGGCTGCCAGAGGGTGGGATGGCAGGAAGGTGGGGAGAGGTGCCCAAGTCTCTCTGGCCAGGATCTCCTGGCTGGAGCTGTTGTCTGATCTATATGCTGACGCTGTCCCAAGCAGCTGGGCAGGAAGATCGAGATGGCGCTGATGGTGTTTGACATGGAGGGGCTGAGCCTGAAGCACCTGTGGAAGCCAGCTGTGGAGGTCTACCAGCAGGTAAGGTGGGTGGCTGGTTTGGGGCTGGTGTGGGCAGCGGCTCCCAGCTGTGAGCCCTAGCTGTGAACTGCTGTGAGAATCCATTGAGATAGAGGAGTGGGTATGCCCTGCAGGGGCTCCACAGAGCAGCCAATGATGCTGGCCTAGAGTCCACCCTCCAAGGAGAAAGAGGAGCAAGAGTAACACAAAGGCCAGGCATGATGGCTCACCCCTGTCATCCCAGCACTTTGGGAGGCCAAGGCGGGAGGATCGCTTGAGCCCGGGAGTTCAAGATCAGCCTGAGCAACACAGTGAGATGTCATCTCTACCAACAATAATAATAATTATTATTATTATTATTGTTATTTTTTTTTTTTACATTAGCCCAGTGCAGTGGCACGTGCCTGTAGTCCTAGATACTTGGGTGGCTGAGGTGGGAGGATCTCTTGAACCCAGGAGTTCAAGGTTGCAGTAAGCTGTGATTGTGCCACTATACTCCACCTTGGGCGACAGAGCAAGACCCTGTCTCGAGAACAGATCAACAAATAAAAAAAGAATAATAGAGAGGAGGAGGGACATGCTTGTGGGGAAGGTAGGCTGGGCCAGGGATGGGCCTCTTGTCTCAGCAGCATCAGAGACCACAGAAACCCATGGGCGGGAGGTGATGGAACAGAGCCCCAACCAGACTCATCTTGACTCCACAGTTTTTTGGCATCCTGGAAGCAAATTATCCTGAGACTCTGAAGAATTTAATTATTATTCGAGGTAAGCCCATGACCGGGATGACCTCCTGGGGAGGGAGAAGCAGGAATCGGGGGGTACAATAGGTAAGCCGTGGAGTTAAAGGCTTCTTCAACCATCCTTTGTGAGGAACCAGGTTTTGTGTGGTTGGTTTCTGGTTAGTTATTTATTGAGATGGAGTCTCACTCTGTCACCCAGACTGGAGTGCAGTGTCATGATCTCTGCTCACTGCAACCTCCGCCTCCTGGGTTCAAGCGATTCTCCTGCCTCAGCCTCCCTAGTAGCTGGGATTACAGGTGCATGCCATCATGCCTGGCTAATTTTTGTATTTTTAGTAGAGATGGGGTTTCCCCATGTTGGCCAGGCTGGTTTCAAACTCCTGATCTCAGGTCAGCCAGCCACCTCAGCCTCCCACAGTGCTGGGATTACAGGAGTGAGCCACCACACCTGGCCTCTGGCGTTATTTTCTAGTTTCAATCCTTCACAGGTTCATATTTTTGTAATATACAAAATCATGCACTGGTATGTTGCAACAATGTCAAGTTATAAGTTTCTGAATGTTTACTGTTACTTACTTATGTCAGTGTGGGCTGGGAACCAATAGTCTATGGACCACACTAATGGATGGACACACTTTGAGCAGGAATGGTCCCTGGCTGCCCTGGTGATGTCATGTGTTCCAGAGTCAGAGGATCTGATTCAAATCTAACTAGCTGTATGATTTTATCCACTGAGCCTCAGTTTCCCATTCTGTAAGATGAGGATACAGTAGCCCCCTTCCCAAAGATAACTATGAGGTTAAATGAAACAGTGTGTGGAGAAGATGGAGCACAGAGCTTGGCCCACAGACAGTGCTCACTTGAGTGTGAGCAATTCAGGGCAGGACAGGAGGTCTAATGTAAATGTCACACCCAAGAGGATTCCAGACAACCTGGAGTGTGGAAAAGAAGAGATACTGTTGGGGAATCAATATTGCTGACCCCAGAGCCAGCTTCTGTTCAACCCCTTACAACTGGGTTGGGGAGACAACCATTTGTTTTTTATTTTTTTAATTTGTTTTTTCTTTTTCGAGATGGAGCCTCGCTCTGTCACCCAAGCTGTAGTGCAGTGGCACAATCTTGGCTCACTGCAACCTCTGCCTCCCAGGTTCAAGCAATTCTTGTGCCACTGCCACCCGAGTAGCCGGGATTACAAGCATGCACCACTACACCCAGCTAGCTTTTGCATTTTTAGTAGAGACAGGGTTTCACCATGTTGGCCAGGCTGGTCTCAAACTCCTGGCTTCAAGTGATCTGCCTGCCTCTGCCTCCCAAAGTGCTGGGATTTCGGGCATGAGCCACTTATTGAAAGCCAGCAACTGTGCCAGGTGTTATACATACATTATTTCACCTTCATTTTCCAGTTAACTGCACTAAGACTTAGAGATGGTGCGTAACTTGCTGAAGGTCACACAACAGAGAGTGGCAGAATCCATATCTGTCCAACTCCTGTCCAGCACCTGCTCTTGACTGTGGCTCTGTATCCCCATGTCCTCTCTGGTCCAGCTTCTCAAGAGATTTACATGTGTTTCAGCCCCCAGACTGTTCCCTGTGGCCTTCAACTTGGTCAAGTCGTTCATGAGTGAGGAGACACGCAGGAAGATTGTGATTCTGGGAGGTGAGCGGCTTGGCCCCCTGGTTGTGTCCGTCTGCCTGGGAAGCAGAGGTCGACGCTAAAGACCCTGCTTCTCCCTGGCTCGTCCTCTACTCGGGCACTGCCCCTGGTGAGCCTCCACACACACGGGCAATGCCTTGGGTCCTAGACCATGAACTGGGAGCCACATAAAGGTCTTTGGTACGGTTAGGAGTAGGCGCCCAGGGGAGCACACCCAGGATGTATCGGG
Organism: Theropithecus gelada; assembly: GCF_003255815.1. Lineage (NCBI taxonomy): Eukaryota > Metazoa > Chordata > Mammalia > Primates > Cercopithecidae > Theropithecus > Theropithecus gelada. The sequence continues at coordinate 20,039,880 of NC_037678.1, forward strand.
TCCCCTCACCAGGCTCAGCCCCCTTTTGCCCTCTGTTGAGTCTCCTGAGTCCCCTTGGAGTCCCTCTCTTGCTCCCACACAGACAACTGGAAGCAGGAGCTGACAAAATTCATCAGCCCCGACCAGCTGCCCGTGGAGTTTGGGGGGACCATGACTGACCCCGATGGCAACCCCAAGTGCCTGACCAAGGTACAGGGTGCCCAGAGGATGGGGAAGGAGGGGAGAAGCTGTGATCTAGTGCCCACACACCCCCTTCACCCACAGATCAACTACGGGGGTGAGGTGCCCAAGAGCTTCTACCTGTGCAATCAGGTGAGGCTGCAGTATGAGCACACGGTGTCCGTGGGCCGCGGCTCCTCCCTGCAGGTGGAGAATGAGATCCTGTTCCCGGGCTGTGTGCTCAGGTAGGGATTGTAGCCACTCCACACCTGGGAACAGCTGGGAGGGGCCTGGAGCCCAGGCAGGGGGTCGCCAGTGGGGCTTTGTCCACTGCAGGTGGCAGTTCGCATCGGATGGTGGGGACGTCGGCTTTGGGGTTTTCCTGAAGACCAAGATGGGGGAGCGGCAGAAGGCTAGGGAGATGACGGAGGTGCTGCCCAGCCAGCGCTACAACGCCCACCTGGTGCCTGAAGATGGGAGCCTCACCTGCCTCCAGGCTGGCGTCTGTAAGAGCTGCAGGGTTTACTGGAATTGTTTTCCCTGCCAGTCTACCCTCTGCTTGCCCTCTCTTTCCAGCTCTCAGGAGGGTGGGGGGATCTCTATAAACTCCAGGGGAGCTGGCTTTGGGGCCATGGATTGGATGAGTGGCCCCTACCTGTGGGAATGAGGGCAGAGACTCATTGTGGGGGAAGAGCTGGTGTTCAGAACCTAGGGCCTTGGGCTCAGCTCCTAAGAAGCGCCTATACCGGGGTCACTGGACTAAGAGACAGGTAAGTAAGAGGCCATGGACTTAGAATCAGGGGTCTTGGCAAGGGGACCACCCAGTTGCATGAAGCACCCCACTCTAGGAGTCCCAAAGAGGTGACTTCCTCCAGGTGTTTATCCTTCACCCCCAGGCCTTCCAGGCCAGATGCAGCTCAGTCAGCTTTACCAGAAGCAGCATTGCTCAGGGCCACCACGTCTATTGGGAACTGAGCTAGGAGAAGGGGAACCCAAGGTTGATTTCCTATGGAGGAGAAGGGTGTGGCTTATGCTTAAGTCAACACATTAGCTTGTTTCATTCTGTGCAAAGGGAACATTAGGAGAGTAGAGACAGAAAAGTCTGTGTGACTCATCACACCTGAGTTGATGCTGGACCTTGGCATTGAAGGATATGCCTTCTGCAAGACGGAAAAGCGGCTTACGTAGCCCAGCCCGTTCCTCCTGGGGTAGCAGGGCCCAGGGACATTGGGATAAAGGAATCCCAGTACCTCCCCTCCCTTGCTCTGTGACCGCTAAAAGATCATATCACCTCTCTAAGCCTCAGTTTTCTCATCCGTAAAATGAGGCTGACATTGCCTTCTGCATGGGGCTGCTTTGAGGATTCAGGGAGGTGTAATGTGTGATGGAATGCATGTGCATGGAGAGGCCCAAGAGCTACCTGTGCAACCGCAACCAGGCGAGGACGCAGTACGGGCATACTGTGTCCGTGGGCCACAGCTCCTCCCTGCAGGTGGAACTCGAGATCCTGTTCCCAGGCCGCCTGCTCCCTGGCTGTGTGCTGTTCTGTGTGCTGGTGACCATCATGATTCCTCTATGTAGCACAAGCTACCATGGAGATGGCAGTGAGCAGCAGGCTTAGGGCTGGGCACAGGCTGACCCTCAGGCTCACCCACTGTCCTGGATAGCTCATTCCCAAGGGTTCCAGGGATGCAGCCGTGCAGGGCTGGCTCTTCCTGCAGATATGCAGGGTTCATGCTCCCTGATCACCTCTCCATCACCACAGATGTCCTGCGCTTCGACAACACCTACAGCCGGATGCATGCCAAGAAGCTCAGCTACACTGTGGAGGTGCTGCTTCCCGACAAGGCCTCTGAGGAGACACTGCAGAGTCTCAAGGCGATGAGGCCCTCCCCAACACAGTGAAGACCCCAGCCACCTCTGCCTGTGTGCTCCAACCCCTTCACACCCACTCCCCTGACCCCTGGCCTCCCAGGCAGGGTGGTGCCGAAGGTAGCTGCAGAGAGCCACTTGTCCCACGTCACCATCTCAGCTCATTGTGGGCTTGCCTGGCACAGTGACCAAGCAGGAAGGGGCCACCAGTGCATAGGCCATGCTGAAGACTCAGACAGGAACCTCTTTCCCCGTTCCTAGAGAATGGGGCCGAGAATGAGAACGCTGAAGATGATCCAGTCCACTGAGGATGGGTCCTGCCTGCAGAAGCTGCCCTTTCATCCATCCCAACAAGATCCAGTCACCCAGGACTCGCCCATGCCTGGTGTTCCAGCTTCAGGGGGTGTGCGTGGATCCCAGGCCTTGTGGGCATCACAGCTTCAGGCTTGAAGAGAGAGAAGCCCTGTTCTATGCATGTAGGAGGTCAGCAGGAGTGGGCAGGCCTAGCTGGAGGCAGCTGGGTGAGGGTCCTGGTTCCAGCAGAGCACTGGGGCCCATCCAAGCTTGTTTTGCCACCGCTGGATGGAAAATTGGAAATGGACTGGGCGTGGCGGCTCATGCCTATAATCCCAGCACTTTGGGAGGCCGAGGTGGGCAGATCACCTGAGGTCAGGAGTTCGAGACCAGCCTGGGGACATGGTGAAACCCTGTCTCTACTAAAAATACAAAAACTAGCCGAGCATGGTGGGGTGCACCTGTAATCCCAGCTACTCAGGAGGCTGCAGCGGGAGAATCGTTTGCGCCCAGGAGGCAGAGGTTGTAGTGAGCTGAGATTGTGCCACTGCACTCCAGCCTGGGCAACAGAACCAGACTCCGTCTCTAAACAAACAAACAAACAAAGAAAAGAAAATTGGAAATGGAGAGGTGGGGCCAGCATGGGTAACCATCAGAGGACAAAGCCATGCACAGCCTTCCAGTTGAGTGGGTAACGACTGAGTTTCCAGGGAATTCCCAGTGACCTCCACTCCACACCTGCTGTGATCCTGCCAACATTTAGCTTTGGTTCTTTTGGCAGCTGCACCATTCATGGATGCATAGACGTAGAGTCTGAACAGGTGCTCTGCTGCTAGAAACGGCAAACCATCTAAATTAAACTCCTAAAGCCAGTGCCACGAGGCATTCCTGTTCCAACTGGGTGTTTGAGCAGATTGGCAGGTTAAAAAAAAAAAAAATGGCTGTGCTGGCTCCAAGGAGATGGCCTGGGCTGTGGGGCAAGAGTTACAGGACATCCCCATGTTCAGGGGCTGCCTCTGCATCCGAGATGTGACAGGCATCCCCACTACCCTGTTGCACTGCGTGACCACCCTGTCTTCTGCTTCCCCAGATGCAGTGATATTTGGAGTGCCCAGAGGCACTTGGCTTCCATGGCAGGCTGTGGCCAACTGGAGTTGGGAGGACCCTGTGCTAAATTTCACAAGGCCCCCCGGTTGTCATGATGGGGGATCATAATACCTCACTTCAGCCTTGACATCCTCTGCCTTGACGTCCTCTGTCTAAAAACCAGGGGTCCCTAGACTTGAACTCTGATTCTTGCCCATGTAACTATCTACAGCCAATTTTCCATCAGCACAGCCTTGTCTGGTTCCTTGCAGGCAGTAAGGATTGCTCTGCCTCAGGCACAAGTGTTTCCTGAGGCTCTGATCACAGGGCTGTGATCACAAATACCAGCTGCCTGGGGGGTGGCAAACAAAAATGGTCAGTCAGGGGCAGGCACTAGTGACTGAATTGCAGTGAGCAGTAGTCGCCTGCAGAGGTGAGAGCAGAATCTCCTACCAAGCCAGGAAGGGAGGGGCACACTGGGAGCTTAGCAGGGGCACATGTCCCCAGCAACCCCATTTGCAATCCTTTTATTTATTTTTTTCTGAGACAGGGTCTCTGTTGCCTAGATTGGAGTGCAGTGGTGAGCTCTCAGCTCACTGCAACCTTCACCTTCCAGGTTTAAGCGATTCTCCCGCCTCAGCCTCCTGAATAGCTGGGACTACAGACATACACCACCACACCTGGCTGATTTTTGTATTTTTAGTAGAGATGGGGTTTCACCATGTTGGCCAGGTTGGTCTCAAACTCCTGACCTCAAGTGATCTGCCCACCTCGGCCTCCCAAAGTGCTGGGATTACAGGTATGAGCCACCATGCCCAGCCTCCATGTCTAGTTTTTAACACTGTCACTGTTTCACAAAACTGAAAACAAAAACAAAAACAAGTCACCCAGAGCAGGGCAGTGGCTCACCCAAAGTTTGTTTCTTCATTAATTCATTCATGGATGTTAATTTAATTTAATTTTTTAAAAGTAGAGACAGGGGTCTTGCTATGTTGCCCAGGCTGGTCTTGAACTTCTAGGCTTAAGCCATCCTCCCTGCCTCAGCTTCCCAACGTGCTGAGGTCACAGGTGTGAGCCACTGGGCCCGGCCTGCTTTTGGGTGCTTATTGAGTATTTGCCCAGCACCAGGCATGGCAGGCTCTGGGGACACCGAGGACCTGGGCTGACCCAGCTGTGTTAACTGGAGGTTTGCGCTCATGGAGGGAGGGAGGTGGAAGTGACATCACTGATCAGTATCAAGTGGGTGCATTGCCACCATGCATGCTTGGTGGGGTCAGGAGCCAAACTTTGGGGGAGCACCCAGCCTAGAAACCTGACAAGGGGTCACATGTGCTTTGTCCAAGGAGGAGGTGACCCTGAAGGGAGAGCTGTCGGATGTGCGGGATGACGGCAGGCGAGCCTTCCAGACAGGAATGGGGTGTGGGCGGCCAGTGGCGCAGGGGTGTCTGAGGCCAAAGGAAAGCTGGAAGGGCTCTCCCAGCCTTGGGCAACACTGGTAACAACTCACTGGTATTTCCTACTTCTTCATGGACAACTGTGTACACATTAGATAGTTATTAATAATTAATAAAACCATTTTATAATGCTGGTTACAAAACAGCCGTGTTGTTTGTCAGGAAAGAATGGCAAAATCTTGGCAGGAGGCCACAGATCAAAACTCTTGCTCAAAATGAGGCAATTGGAAATACCCAGGAATCACCTGTCCAGATAATGGAGGTGGGATCTGCCCTTCCCAGTCCATCTCTTCGCTGGATGCGATACATATACGCATCCATGAATGGTGCAGCTGCCAAAAGAACCACAGTCTTTGGGGAGAGGCAGGTGAGGAGGGCAGCAGGTCGTGGACCCACTGGCGTGTTTTTCTTTTTCTTTTTTCTTTTCTTTTCTTTCTTTCTTTTTTTTTTTTTTTTTTGGAGATAGGGTCTTACTCTGTTTCTCAGGCTGGAATGCAGTGGCCCAGTCATAGATCACTGCAGCCTTGAACTCCTGGCACAAATCATCCTTTTGCCTCAGCCTTCTGAGTAGCTGGGACCACAGGTGTGCACCACTGCACCTGGCTAATTATTTTTTTATTTTTTTTAGAAATGGGGTCTCACGGCCGGGCGCGGTGGCTCATGCCTATAATCCCAGCACTTTGGCAGGCCGAGGTGGGTGGATCACAAGGTCAGGAGACCGAGACCATCCTGGCTAACACGGTGAAACCCCATCTCTACTAAAAAATAGAAAAAAGTAGCCGGGCATGGTGGCGGGTGCCCGTAGTCCCAGCTACTTGGAGGCTGAGACAGGAGAATGGCGTGAACCCGGGAGGCGGAGCTTGCAGCGAGCCTAGATCGCATCACTGCACTCCAGCCTGGGCGACAGAGTGAGACTCCGTCTCAAAAAAAAAAAAAAAAAAAGAAAGAAAAGAAAAGAAATAGGGTCTCACTATGTTGCCCAGACTGGTCTTGAACTCCTGGCCTGAAGTGGTCCTCCCACCTTGGCCTCCCAAAGTGTTGGAATTATAGGCATGAGCCACCACACCAGGCCCCAGTGGGGGTGTTTCAATGGCTGTTGGAAAGGCTCACCTGCCCCAGCCCACCTCAACGCCCAAGGAGCCCAAGCCAGAGAGGACACCACTGTGAGAAAGTCTAGGCAGTGCTCAGAGTAGGTCTTCACCAGAGCTTCATGGCACAGCACTCCACAGTTTGCACAGCTCCTTCACATTAAGTCCTGAAGCAGACAGAGATTATAGCCCCATTTTATAGGCCAGGAAACCGAAGCTCAGCAGGGGGCAGTGCCTTGGCCAAAGCCTCTGTGTCCAGTGGAAGACTTGGAACCAGTACCCAAGTCAGCTGCCACTGGGGTCCCCACCCTGAAGCGGGGGAGATGAGGGTTGATGGCTTTGGGCCCCTGCAGGGAAGGCCAGTGTGGGGCAGGGGGCCACACAGTGGGACAAAGTGAGGTGCTGGGTTCCTGGGGTGGAGGGAAGGCCCAGAATTGGGAGAAAGCTGCCCAGACGTTTGTGCATCTCGGTGGGAAATGTGGTGCCAGCTCCATGCCCAAATACCTACTGTGTGCCAGGCCCAAGCTGAGGCAGGAAGCACCATCCCCAGCTTACAGATGAGGAAAGTGAGACTCAGGGCAGGAAGTGACTTATCACATCACACAACATGAAGCGGGAGAGGTAAGCCGTGAACCTGTGTCCATCTACCAGACAGCACACTTGTGTGCGGGCAGGGAGGAGGCCCGGCCCAAACTGAGCGATGCTCAGGGGCCTTCTGCTTTTAACCACCAGGGGACAGTGTTGGGCCAGCCGCACCTCTGTCCACTGGGAGCGTAAACTGGGGCGGCCAGTTAGCATCGGCTCACTGGAAGGTCACTTTCCAGGCCGGTTGAAGCCAAGTTCCCCAGGCCCAGGCTGGGGCCTCCTGGAGTGATGAAAAAAGGCAGCCTGACCTCGTTTTAGATCCTGGGTCTGTCGCTTCCAGGCTCTCTTTTTTTTTTTTTTTTTTTTTTTTTTGGGACTGGGTCTCACTCTGTTGCCCAGGCTAGAGTGTAGTGGTGCAATCATCACGGTAGCCTCGACCTCCCAGGCTCGGGCGATCCTTCCACCTCACCTCCTGAGTAGCAGGGACTACAGGTGTACACCACCATGCTTGGCTAATTTTTTATTTTTCGTAGAGATAGGGTTTTGCTATGAAGGCCAGGCTGGTCTTGACTCCTGGACTCAAGCAATCCTCCCACTTTGGCCTCCCAGAGTGCTGGGGTTACAGGCGTGAGCCACCGCACCCTCTCTGTGCCCATTCCTACCCACTCCTGTCCAGATTGCACAGGGCAGCCAGAATAAAATCTTTCTGAAATGCAAATCTGATTGCATCATTCTCTGCATAAGCCCTTCTCTAGCGCACCATATACCCCTGGGTAAAATCAGCGTCAGTGGTGGCTTGCAAGGCCCTCTGCAACCTGGCCACTGCACCCCAGTTCCAGACACATCCTATGACTTGAATTCACCAATTCATCAAGCTCTTCCCTGCCTCCCTGCCTTTGCTCATGCCATGCCTTCAGCCTAGGACTTCCTCTCCAACCTTGTTAAATGCACGCTCGAGGGCACTGGAACCCTGCCTTGAAAGGCCTTCCCTAGGCTACACCGCCACCCAGGCCCTATCAGTTAGGGTCCCTTCTCCACACTCGAAGAGCAACTGGTCCAGTGCTAGTCACACGACAGAGTCATCATCTGCCTTGTGTCTGTCTCCTGCTCACCCTCAGCAGTGAGCCCCAGCTGCACTTCCCAGACGTTTTTAAAAACAAAACAAACAAACAAACAAACAAAAAACAGATACCATTTACTAAGCACCTTCATAAGCTTGCTGCTCTGTCTATGCTACTTTGTTTAATCTTCATGGCAGCCTTATAAAATAAACATAGCTAAGCCGGGCATGGTGGCTCACGCCTGTAATCCCAGCATTTTGGGAGGCTGAGGCAGGCGGATCACGAGGTCAGGAGATCAAGACCATCCTAGCCAACATGGTGAAACCCCATCTCTACTAAAAATACAAATATTAGCTGGGTGTGGTGGCGCCTGCCTGTAGTCCCAGCTACTCGGGAGGCTGAGGCAGGAGAATCACTTGAATCCGGGAGGCAGAGGTTGCAGTGAGCCAAGATCGCGCCACTGCACTCCAGCCTGGTAACAGAGTGAGACTCTGTCTCAAAATAAAATAAAATAAAATAAAATAAAATAAAATAAAATAAAATAATAAAATAAACATAGTTATTCTTGTTTACAGGAGAGGAAAGTGAGGCTCAGAAACAGAGTCATTTGCTCAGTGGTGGTACCAGGATTGGAACTCAGGATGTCTGACTCCAGAGACTCCATGTGCTTCCCTGGACCATCCATACCCAGGTTGGGTCATACCAAGAGCACTGCCAAAGGGTAGAGTCTGGCAGCATGACCCAGCACTGCAGAGAGACCCAAGAAAAGGGTAGGGCAGGGTAGCCACAGAAGAGGGGAGAAGGAACAGGAAAGGATGGGCTCGCCTAGCTGTGTCCTAGTCGTGGAGCTAAAAGCAGGCTGGGTGACTAGCCTCGTAATAGCAGTAAAAGCCTATGCTATTGATCACTTAGCATGTGCTAAGTAGGTAAGGTACCTTATTGGTCTCTTCTACACTGGCCATCTCAGTACCCTGTAAGAAGGGGATGTTACCAGCCTCAGTTTCCTTGTGAGACTCAAGATCACACAACACATTAGAGGTGAAGTTAAGATTCAAACCCAGATAGCCAGGCCCATGTTTCAGCAGCATCCGTTTCTGAACTATTTGCAGATTATTTGCCCAGGGTTGGGAGAGGAATGACAATTGCTTGGGCTCTTTTGTTGGTGATCACCCTCAGACCCAGTTCCTCTCCCCAGTAGCCTTAGGCACTACAGGCTTGCCACAAATGCCAGTGAAAACAGAGATCAGTTTGGCATGAAGAATTTGGGACACTTGATGCCCTTTGGGTGACCCCAGGCATTGTGGGACGAGATGTGCCAGCTCCTACCCTAGACAATATACAAATTAAGGCCTCTTTCACTTTATAGAATCATTCACTATCCTCCCCCTGTTCCTGTAACCATAGCAACCTATTCCTAAAATAAATAGCAAGGGTGTTGTATGAAAGAGGAAAGGGAAGCACCTATGAACTTGACCAGGAGCTGTGTTCCCAACTCAGAGGTCTCTGGAGGCTTCTCCAGAGAGTCTTGACTTCTTGGTGGCTATTAGTATTGTGTAGTACAGACAGCAGCAGCAGCAGTATTATCAACATCGTCATCATGATCATATTTAATTTTAACTTCTGAAAGAAGAAGGGAGATGAAACTAAGCAATAAAGCATCCATATCAAGGCCAGGTACGGTGGCTCATGCCTGTAATCCTAGCACTTTGGGAGGCCAAGGTAGGCAGATTGCTTGAGCTCAGGAGTTTGAGATCATCTTGGGCAACATGGTGACACCATGCACCACCACACCCAGCTAATTTTTGTAGTTTTAGTAGAGACGGGTTCACGCCATTCTCCTGCCTCAGCCTCCCAAGTGGCTGGGACTACAGGCGCCTGCAACCACGCCCGGCTAATTTTTTGTATTTTTAGTAGAGACGGGGTTTCACCGTGTTAGCCAGGATGATCTCGATCTCCTGACTTCGTGATCTGCCCGCCTTGGCCTCCCAAAGTGCTGGGATTACAGGCGTGAGCATCCAAAGTACATCCTATCATTCTTATGCCTTTGCATCTTCATAGCTTAGCTTCCATTCTTTTTTTTTTTTTTTTTTTTTTTTAATTCTTCACACTCCCTTGCTCATGACTTTGGTCTGTTCTGAATCTGCTTCCTCTAAGAAGTAGCTTTTGCTGAAGCATACTTTTTTTCAGCAGATCCCAAAATATAATGAAGAGAACAGTGGGATATTTGTGTCTGTGTTCTTATAACATATTATTATTCCTTGCTTCTAGAAAAATAGGTAAATTTTTTTTCAGGAAATAGAGTGCTATTTCCAGTTTGATGTTGAGTGGGTGCTTGAGTGAGCAAAGTTTTTGCTTGTTTTGTTTTTTTTTTGAGACAGAGTCTCACTCCGTTGCCCAGGCTGGAGTACAATGGTGTGATCTCAGCTCACTGCAACCTCTGCCTCCTGGGTTCAAGCAATTCTCTTGCCTCAGCCTCCCAAGTAGCTGAGATTACAGGTGCTCACCACCATACCTGGCTAATTTTAAAATATTTTTAGTAGAGACAGGGTTTCACCATGTTGGCCAGGCTGATCTCAAACTCCTGGCCTCAAGTGATCCACCCACCTTGGCCTCCCAAAGTGCTGGGGTTACAGGCATGAGCCACCACGCCCGGCCTGTTTTTTTTTTTTTTTTTTTTTTTTTAGACAGAATCTCCTTCCGTCGTCCAGGCTGGAGTGCAGTGGTGTGATGCTCACTGCAACCTCTGCCTCCCAGGTTCAAGTGACTCGCCTGCCTCAGCTTCCTGAGCAGCTGGGACTACAGGCGCATGCCACCACACCCAGCTAATTTTTGTATTTTTAGTAGAGATGGGGTTTCACCATTTCACTATGTTGGCCAGGATGGTCTTGAACTCCCGATTTCAGGTGATCCACCTGCCTCAGCCTCCCAAAGTGCTGGGATTACAGGATTACAGGCATAAACCACTGCACCTGGCTGAGTGAGTGAATTTTTATGTGGCTGGGTGCATTTTGGCCTCTTCTCTTGCCCCATTCCTGGTGCCTTTTTTTTTTTTTTTTTTTTTTTTTTTGAGACAGTGTCTCCCTCTGTCACCCAGGCTAGAGTGCGATGGTGTAATCTCAGCTCACCTCCTGTGTTCAAGCGATTCTCATGCCTCAGCCTCCTGAGTAGCTGGGACTACAGGCACCCACCACCACGCCCGGTGAATTTTTGCAATTTTGGAGAGATTTGGTGGTGCGGGGGGGGCGGTCTCACCATGTTGGCCAGGCTGGTCTTGAACTCCTGACCTCAAATGATCCACCTGCCTTGGCCTCTCAAAGTGCTGAGATTACAAGCATGAGCCACCGCACCTGGCCCCTGGTGCCTTTTCACTGGGCTGGAATAGCTGAAGTAACCCATTCTACCCTCTTTCTGCCTTGTGCCTGGGACTCAGCTGGCATTCTTTGGTTTGTTTTCTCTAAGCTCTAGGCTTGTGCTATCCAACACAGTAACCACGTGTGGCTGTTTAAATTTAAGTCAACTAAAATCACATGAAGTTAATTCATTCCTCCTGTGCTGGAACTGAACCGGCGTCTGCTCGCCTGGCACAGTAAGTCCAGATATCAATTCTGATATTTTTGTAGCAATAGAAAGGAAAGTGTTTATTTGCAGGGCACCCAGCAAAGAGGACCAGGCAGCTAAGGCTTAAACCCTGACCTCCCTGATGGTTTGCAGGTAAGGGTTTTTAAAGGCAGGGGTAAATTTCAGGAAAACCGAATTTATAGACAAAATCATTGTGTGGAGGTTACACATGGGTCTTGGCCTAAAACAGTGGGGTATCTTGCAGCTGAGCGTTACAGGTCATAGGTAGAGTCAACATTTTCTGATTTGCAATTGGTTAAAGTAAAGAAGGTTTGTTTAAAAATTTGGGGTCAACAGAAAAGAATGTTAGCTTGGGCTGGTGGCTGTGACTCCCTCTAAACCCTTCAGGAAGAAATTTACAACAAAGAGTTCAATCTTCACCCGATCCTTTTGCGGAGGGGTCCAGGTTTCTGAAAAACAACTCAGAAACATGCTAAGATGTTGTCTTTAGTTTCTATGGAGGAACCAAACATCTGACTCTGACTTCCTTGGCTATTGTTTTAGGCTACTATTACCTTCTTGGTTATCAAGTTGCTTATTTACTTCTCAGGGCTAGGTAGGGGCTTGGAATTTCCCCGGAAGGAACTCAAGGTTTTCCTTTATTTCCATGCTTGTGGGGAGCCCAGCAGGCCCCGAAGAGGGACCCCCGCTCCATCAAACTCAGTTGCACTAACCACACTTCAAGGGCTCACTCGGTCACCATATGTGGCTCGTGGCTACCGTGCTGACCACACAGAGGGCGCATTTCCATCTGTTGCACAGCACCGTTCTAGAGAATGCAACTGGCTTCTCAAGTCACAGCCTCAGCTGTGCTGGGATGACCCTTGTCTCCCTGTGCAAGGGGAGGGGAGATGGGGAAGGGCTGATGAGGTTCCAGCTGGGCCCTGTTATCTGGGACCCTGCTTCTCCAGAGAGGAGAGGCCTGTTGGGCTGGTGGTCCCGGTTACTTGGGCTGGTGGCTGTGACTCCCTCTAAGCCCTTCACTATATTGTGCCCAGAATATAGTAAGTGCTCAATTAATGGTCTACATTGTCATTGTGTGGAAGCCTGGATCTGCCTGGAATCAACCTGGATTCGGGCTGCAGGTGTCTTGTAAATAGAAATTTACAACAAAGAGTTCAGTCTTTAGTGGATCCTTTTGTGGAGGGGTCCAGGGTTCTGAAAAAATGCCTTGAAAATATATGCTAAGATGTTGTCTTTAGTTTCTATAGAGGAACCAGACATCTGACTCTAACTTCCTTGGCTATTGTTTTAGGCTACTATTACCTGAGCCTGGCTCAGCCTGGGTGGGTGGTGCCTCCTCCTGACCCCACTGGCTGGGGTGACAGGAATGACCCTCCCTTGCTGCACCCAGGGTCTTCTTCTACCCCGGGTGACCTTTTCCTCGGGTGGTGTTGAGGTGAGCACCTCTCTGCAGCTGTCTCTCACAGTCTTGTCTGTTACTGATTTTTTTTTAAATAAAATGATAATAAAACTTGATACCTTCTATTTTTAAAAAGAATGAATTTGTGATATATGAATTATATCATGCTTAATTTTTTTAAAATTTATTAAAGGAGATGAAACTGCCCAAAGGTAAAAGATAGAAAGTGGACTGTCGCAGGTGCTGCTGAGAGCATCACTGGGGTCTGGAGATTTGCACCCCAATCCCTTTCCATCTCCCCATAACCCTTTTATTTTTTTTTTAAAGGATAAGGTTTCACTCTGTTGCGCAGGCTGGAGTGCAGTGGCCCTATGAAGGCTCATTGCAACCTCAAACTCCTGGGCCTGAGGGATCCTCCTGCCTCAGCCTCCCAAGTAACTGGGACTACAGGTGTACACCATCATGCCCAGCTAATTTTTAAATTTTTTGAAGAGACAGGGTCTCCCCACGTTGCCAGGCTGATCTCAAACTCCTGGCCTCCAGCAATCCTCCCACATCAGCCTCCCAAAGCACTGGGATTATAGGTGTGAGCCTCGGCACCTGGCCTTCATCTCCCCTTTTTAGGCCACCCACTTCACATCTGTGTGGTCTAAATGCCCCCCACTCACCTCCTTCCAGTGATGCCTGCCCTATGTCGAGGCTCCTGTACCCCCGGAAGGGGCCCCTTTAGACCTACCCAACTGCTTCTGGCAAGGTCCATCCTAGCGGGGGAGGTGATCAGGAATGTGCCAGGGATGGACTGGAAGAGGCAGCTCTTTCAGATTTCCTAGTAACTGGCTGGAAGGAGAGGTGCCACGGTTAGGGGTGCAAGCAACTCTATCTACCCACCTGCGGTTGTTTACGTTGTAGTTGTTGCCATGGTCCCCTGAGAGCTTTGTAAATGAGAAGCCAAACACACATGGGACCTTACCTGGAGACAGTGTGCTCTGGGGTTTGGGGGGCAGGCTGGGGGGCTCTCCTTCCCCAAGACGTTTGTTTCAAAGCAGGCAAAATTAACCCTTCTGGCCCCAAGACACCCTGCAGCCCGAATCCAGGTTGAATCCAGGCAGATCCAGGCTTCCACACAATGATAATGTAGACCATTAATTGAGCACTTACTATATTCTGGGCACAATATTAAGCCCTCCAGGGGAAAGCAGGGTGGGCTGTGTAATCCAGAGTCAGATAGGTTTGGGTTCAAGTTCTGGCTCCTCATTTACTGGCTGTGTGACCTCAGAAAAGTTTCTTGACCTCTCTGAACTTCTATTTATTTGGCTGTAAAATGAGAATACCCATACCTGCTTCCGAATGATTGGATAGTGATATAAAGCTCCCAGCACAGAGGGAATGCCCACCAATGGGAGACTGTGAGCTCTGTGCAAGCTGGGTCCTCATCTGTCTTGTTTGCTGTAATCTCCCCACCACCCCTCCACATGCTTCTCAGTTTCCCACCTCCACGCCTTTGCCTGTGCCATCCCCTCCACTTGGGATGCCCTTTATTTTGCTCTCCGTAAATCAAAATCCTTCCTTTCTTCAAGGCCTGGCTCAGATACGAGCTGCATCACATATAGGTGACTTTTATCCTTGGGCTCTCTCCCTAAGTAAGGTGGAAGCTCCTAGAGCCGAGACTATGGGATAGCTTCACAGCACAACAGCAGAGTGGTTAATTGCATGGGTTTACCCCTGGATAAGTTACTTTACTTCTCTATACCTCAGTTTGCTTATCTGTATAATGGGCTTAATAGTACCTACCTGATACCACAGGTATGTTCTGAGATGTAAATGAGGTAATGCGCTGGAGATGGAGTCTCACTCTGTACCCCAGGCTGGAGTGCAGTAGCACGATCTCGGCTCACTGCAACCTCCGCCTCCCAGGTTCGAGCCATTCTTCTGCCTCAGCCTCCTGAGTAACTGGGATTACAGGTACCCGCCATCACGCCCAGCTAATTTTTGTATTTTTAGTAGACAGGATTTTGCCATGTTGGCTAGGCTGGTCTGGAACTCCTGACCTCAGGTGATCCACCTGCCTCGGCCTCCCAAAGTGCTAGGTTTACACGTGTGAGCCACTGCACCAGGCCAAAATGAGGTAATGCCTGTAATGAGACCCATCTCTACAAAAAATACAAGAAATTAGCAGGGCATGGTGGAATGTGCCTGCAGTCCAGGCTACTCGGGGGGCTGAAGTGGGAGGATTGATTGAGCCTGGGGAGGTCGAGGTTGTAGTGAGCCAAGATCATGCCACTGCACGCCAGCCTGGGCAACAGAGTGAGACCCTGTCTCAAAAATAAAATAAAACAAAATAAAAGAAATATGGTCCACCTGTACCATCCAATATGGTAACCACTAGCCAGATTGAACAACTTAAAGTAAAATGTATCAAAATCCAGTTCAATTAAAACTTCAGTTCCTCAGTCATGCTAACCATATTTCACATGTAACCAGTGGCTACCAGATATGTCTAACAGGACACCCCAGACAGAAAATGTCTACCATCACAGAAAGTTCTATGGAGTGGCACTGTGGCTGATGAGGATTTGTGAACATAGCAAGGTGCTTGACAAATTTGTGGTCTGGGTCGGGAAAAGAGCTCAGTGTGAAGGCTTACAACTCCTGGGGAGACCCCCAACCCTCCCTCCTGGCTCTCCTTTGCAGTCTCTGATGCCCCCAGAAGTAACTAGCACACCTCACCTTATAGGGATTAGGGTGAGAAAGGAGACTGGTGAGAAATGGGCAGGATTAGTGGCTCGGGAGAGGGCAGTGGAGGAACCCAATCTCTGTACATTACTGGCCTGGCAGGAAGTGGGTGTAGACAGCTGGGGCTTTGCAGAAATTGAGGCTGGAATGTGAAATGGGGTAGGGCTGGGGTGTGGACAGTTACCTAACTGTTCCTGAGTACATGCCACAGGCTCCCCAGGCAGACAGAAATGGCCAGCGTCAGCCCTGCCTTCTCCTTCCCGGTCCAACTCTATCAGCACCCCAGAGCAAGGAAGATGTCCCTGAGAAGGTGTCTGATACTGACCAACATCTACTAGCCTAAAGAGACCCTGGGTTAGCCCAGAATAGAGGCCCATTGTAGCTCAAGGGTAGGTACCCAGGATGCCCCAGGAGTAGGGGACCTAGAAAAGTCCTAGGCAGAATGGTGTGGGCTAGCCTAGCTGCTGGGGCTGAGGCTAGCCCAGGGTGGTTTCAACCCATGCAGACCCGTTCAAGGCCGAGATGTGGCCATGCAGCCACATGGCCACGCTGCAGTCTCAAGCTGATGATTTCTTCAGAGGGAGTCATGGATAACAGGGTCTCTCCCTTCCTGGAGCTGAAGCTTACAGCTCCTGGGGGTACCAGGAGAGCTGACAGGGAGTATCCTTTAGATACACACAACCCTTGACAGTCCCTGTGTCTCATTAGATCTTCCCTTCAACCACAGAAGGAGGGCAGGGCAAGCATTAACAGCCCCATTTTATAAATGAAGCAAGTGACATTCAAAAGATGCCATCTGTCCCCCTTTTTTTTTTTTTTTGAGACGGAGTCTCGCTCTGTCGCCTGGGCTGGAGTGCAGTGGCCGGATCTCAGCTCACTACAAGCTCCGCCTCCCGGGTTCACACCATTCTCCTGCCTCAGCCTCCCGAGTAGCTGGGACTACAGGCGCCCGCCACCTCGCCCGGCTAGTTTTTTGTAGTTTTTAGTAGAGACGGGGTTTCACCGTGTTAGCCAGGATGGTCTTGATCTCCTGACCTCGTGATCCGCCCGTCTCAGCCTCTCAAAGTGCTGGGACTACAGGCTTGAGCCACCGCGCCCGGCCCATCTGTCCTCTTGACTGTGGACATTTGTTACAAAAGAAGGACCTGGGCCTCCCACCCCCAACAAAGTGAATGAACTGTTTACTACACCGGCCAAGCCTCAGAATCCTACCCTGTCAGAGCTGGGTAGAGGGGGGTGATCTCTGCAGAATCCTAAGTGTGTGAAGACTGGGTCTCAGGGAGAAAGGGTACCCACAAGGCGTGGTCCTCATTTCCCTGAAACTCCCCCTTCTCCAGGGCAGTGGTCACTGGAGGCCTGGGAGGGTCAGCGGGTTCTACAGGCACTCACCCTGGGCTCCAAGGTCACGGGAGGCCAGCCTCCCTTCCTCCCAGCTGCCTCCTCCTGGCAGGGGACATTTGGCACATGCTCCATGCCCGCCTGCCCCCCCAGATCTGTCCCCAAGCCAAGCACGGGACCTCACTTAATCCCAATTATGTAACGTGCAATTTAAACAGTTGGCCAATGAGGAGGCACTTGGAGCCACGCCCAGGAGTGGGGGCAAAAGGACCCAGCTGGGTCAGGGCTGACAAACTAGACTTGGCCTCTTGCCTATAGTGGCCACCACTCCTCAAGCCTCAGCCAGCACCATGAGTGGCCGAGTCGGAGACCTGAGCCCCAAACAGGCAGAGACCCTGGCCAAGGTGAGAGCCCCTCCCCCTGGAGTTCCAGAAGACCAGGGGAAAGGGGCTGGGGGGTGGAAAGGAGTGGCTGGAACCCTGCCCCACTCAGTTGATTCAGCATGTCCTTGACATTGTCTCTTTGGTGTTACCTCCCAAAGGGTCAAGCCCCACAGTGCCCAGTGACATCAACCCTGTCCAGGGTGGGGGTTGAGGGACTAGCACCACTTCCAGGCAATAGCGTGGGTGGTGCCCACCCAAGATCGAGCCTGACTTCTTCTCATCCAGGAGCCAGAACCAGAGAGGTTTACCTGGCAGCCAGGCACCCCCCTTCCTCTCTCCCAGGCACCATAGGTAGGAGTTGAAAGATGCTGCTGGTCTGCCCTTTAACCCCTTTCTCCTTGGGATCCTGAAAGATGACCAAACTGTAAAAGCCCGAGAGACAGAGCAGAAGCTGTTGTCATTCAAAGAGCTAAAGAAGGAAGAGGACATGTAATTACTAACCATGTTTTAATAGAAGATGGGATGAAAAAAAGCAGATGTTTTGAGAGCTAACACATGGAGGGAACTAAGAATGCATCCAAACTCCAATCTACGTATTCACCCACCCAATTATTTATCCTTTCTTCTTCTTCTTCTTCTTCTTTTTTTTTTTTTTTTTTTTGAGATAGAGTCTTGCTCTGTCATCCAGGCTGGAGGGCTGTGGAGGGATCTCAGCTCACTGCAGCCTCCATCTCCCAGGTTCAAGCAATTCTCCTGCTTCGGCCTCCTGAGTAGCTGGGATTACAGACGTGCGCCACCACACCCAGCTAATTTTTTTATTTTTAGTAGAGATGGGTTTTCACCATGTTGGCCAGGCTGGTCTCAAACTCCTGACCTCAGGTGATCCACCAACCTCAGCCTCCCAAAGCACTGGGATTACAGGCATGAGCCACCATACCTGGCCTGTTTATCCTTTCTTTCATTCACACATCCATCTTCCTACCCACCCATCCACCTATCCATCTTTCCTTCTCTCCATCACCCACCCATCTCTCCTCTGTCCATTCACTGACTTATCCACCCACCCACTCATCCATCCATCCATCCATCCATCCATTCATTTCTTCTTCCTCTTTTCATCTACCTACCCACTCACCCATCTGTTCTTCTTTCTAACCATTTATTAATCCATCTATCCTCCCATTCATCCACCTATCCAGTGATCCATCTCTCCTTCTATTCAACCATTAACCCATCCTTTTATCAATGTGGGCCATTTTGTATGTGGGAGGAAAGGAGAGGTTATGAAAACAGTCTTTGAGTCTGGAGGCCAAGGCTCAATGTGAGAGAGCCACTTTAACTAGCATCTCTCTTGCCAGTTTCGAGAAAATGTCCAGGATGTGCTTCCCGCCCTGCCCAACCCTGATGATTATTTCCTTCTACGCTGGCTCCGAGGTGAGGGCAGAGATGGGAGAGGTTGGGATCAGGGAGCATCAAGAGGGGCCTGGTCTCAACTGATCCAGAGTGTCTCATGGCTCTCAGGGTCCATCCACACAATCTTGCTTCACATATTCAGGTCCAGAGGAGGGAAGGGGGTAGGGGAGAGAGGTCTTACCCCAGCCCCCAGCATCCTCCATAGCTCCCACTGGCCAGGAGCAAGACAAGGCGTCTTTCCTGCCTCACACCTTCCTTCTGTTTTCCCACAGCTCGGAATTTTGACTTGCAGAAGTCAGAGGCTATGCTCCGCAAGGTGAGACGTATCCACTCTGGAAATTTATGGAGGGGTTTTGTCGGGGGCAATCCATGTCTCAAGCCCCTCGTTCCATCCCCGCTCTCAGGGCGCTGGGAGCCCAGTGGGGTCTTACCACTCATTTCCCTTTCAGTACATGGAGTTCCGGAAGACCATGGATATTGATCATATCCTTGATTGGCAGCCCCCAGAGGTGAGCCAACACCGCCAAACACCTCAGTCTTTCATGGACATACCGCTTAAGGTCACTGGGGACCATGAATGAGGGGCAGCAAGGCTGAGAGGCATGTGGAACCCGCAGGCCCACAGTCTCCTTTCCTATAGTAATAATGAATGTTTCCCGGGGGCTTGCGAGGTCCAGGCCTAGGTTAAGACGTTAGCAGCATGAGCTTCTTTAATCATCACAATGATGGATACTATTGTCCCCATTTTGTGGATGAGGACACAAGCCCAGCAAAAATTAGGTAACTTGCCCACAGTCCCATAGCCCAACACAGGGCTGCGATTTATGCTCAGGCCTGTTTGGCCCCCTAAACCCAGGCTCTTAACCACCACGGTTAGCCTGTGCTTCTGCACCCCCGCCCCCTAGGGCATTGCCTAAAGCATCCTGTCTGGGTGGGAAAGAAGTTTAGCCTATCAAGGCACTGATGAGAATGGTGCCACCACTGGCATCTTAGTAGAGTAATGGTCGCATCTTCACTTGTAGGGCATGTACCCTGAGCTGCGCAGTCTGCTTTGCCTATATTATCTCAGGGACTTTCCCCAGCAGTCCCAAGAGTGAGGGATTATCCAAACCGTTTTACAAAAGAGGAGGTAGAATGGAGCTCAGAGAGGTGGTGTCACTTGCTCAAGGACACACAGTAGAGAAGCAGCAGTATCTGCTTTTTTTTTTTTTCTTTCTTTTATGGATGGAGTCTCAGTCTGTTGCCAGGGCTGGTGTGCAGAGGCACGATCATGGCTCACGGCAACCTTGAACTCCTGGGCTCAAGTGATTCTCCCACCTCAGCTTCCCAAGTCTACAGATGTGTATTACCATGGCTGGCTAATGTATTTTATTTTTGTAGAGACAGGGTCTCCTTCTGTTGCCCAAGCTGGTCTCAAACTCCTGGCCTCAGGAGATCCCATCTGCCTCAACCTCCTGAGTAGCTGGGATTACAGGAATGAGCCTCCATGCCCAGCCAGTGTCTGTTTTTCAGCCAGCTCTGTTAACCTTCAGAATCTGTGTTCTCCGTCACTAAACCCTACTCTCCTCCACAGAAAGGGACATGGGAGACATCGGGGCAGACCTTAGAAGCCCTGGGGCCTGCTGAGACCTGGCTTTGCCATTTACCCTCTGTGGGCAAGGCCCTGCCCTGCAGGACCTCAGCTTTCTCACCTGAGACAATAGCTCTACTTTCCAGGGAGGGACAGTGCTTTATACCATGGTGTGTGTAGGCTTGGGCCACCCAGGTCAGCCTGGTTTGTGGGTCTCAAGGGAGGTGTGTAATGCCAAGTTCTGTGCATCTTTTCATGCCCAGGTGATCCAGAAGTACATGCCTGGGGGCCTGTGTGGCTATGACCGTGATGGCTGCCCCGTGTGGTATGACATCATTGGGCCACTTGATCCCAAGGGGCTGCTCTTCTCAGTCACCAAGCAGGACCTGCTCAAGACCAAGATGAGGGACTGTGAGCGCATCCTGCATGAGTGTGACCTGCAGACAGAGAGGGTGAGGCCCAGGCCAGGTGGGGCAGATGGCTGGGGGCAGGTGAGGCTGCCAGGGGGATTGGTCATAGAAACACACCTGTGTTCTCTACAACCGCAGTCAGAGGGCTCTGGGGTCAAACACCAGCTCTGTTGCTTACCAGCTGTGTGGCCTTGAAAAGTCACAGTCACAGAAAGACAGTTTCTTGAAGGATACTTTTGCTGGGAATAGAACTCTTTTTTTTTTTTTTTTTTCTTGAGACAGGGTCTTGCTGTGTCGCCCAGGCTGGAGTGCACTGGTGTGATCTTGGCTCACTGCAACCTCTGCCTCCCAGGTTCAAGCGATTTTCCTGCCTCAGCCTCCTGAGTAGCTGGGATTATAGGTGCACACCACCACACCTGGCTAATTTTTGTATTTTTAATAGACACGGGGTTTCACCATATTGGCCAGGATGGTGAATCCTTGATCTCCTGACCTTGTGATCTACCCGCCTTGGCCTCCCAGAGTGCTGGAATTACAGGCATGAGCCACTGTACTGGGCCTGGAATAGAATTCTTGGTTGATGGGTTTTTTTTGTTTTGTTTTGTTTTTTTAGTGTTTTGAATATGTCACCTGTCTGAGCCTCAGCTCCTTCACCTATAAAACAGGGATATTAATAAATAATGGTTGCAAAAGCGAAATGAGATAATGCAAGTATGCAGTTTAGCACACAGGGCCTAATACATATTTCTCAACAACGGTAGCTATTGCCATTCCCTCTGAGCCTTTCTTTGCCCTTGCTATTCCTTCTGTCTGAACAACCCTGGTTCCCACCACACACACCTACCTCCCACAACTTCCCCTGACTTTCTCCTATCTGTCCTTTAGGTCTGAAACGTAGATGTCACCTTCTCTGAGTCCCCCACCTGGGTTAAATAACCATTCTGTATCCCTGCAGCCCTTGTGCTGACCTATCGCAGCACTTATCATAGGATCCAAATGACCTGGTTGCTTGTCATCTCCCCAGCCAGCCAGTGAACTTTTTAAGGACAAGAACTGTGGGTTATTAGGCATTATTCATTACACTTTCAGTGTCTGGCACACACAAAAAAAGTGCTTGATAAATATCAGCTGGAAAAATGAAGGATGAATAAATTAATGACAATATGAATCGATGGATGGGTCAATTAATTGATGGGTAAATTGACATATAAGGGGGTGGGTGCGTGGGTGGGTGGGTGGATGGATGGATGGACGGATGAGTGGGGAAATGCATTCACTGGTTTGTCCACTTGTTCCTCTGAGGACAGAGTCGCGGCTAGAAGAAGCCCCAAGGTGTCATGTACTTGGGTTACCATCTCCCAAGCCAACACCCTGAACCCCACAACTACTTCTTGCTCTCATCCTGCAGCTAGGGAAGAAGATTGAGACCATCGTGATGATATTTGACTGTGAGGGCCTGGGACTGAAACACTTCTGGAAACCTCTGGTAGAAGTATACCAGGAGGTGAGGAGAAGGCCTGCCATGACCCAGCTGCTCACTGAGAGCCAAGATTTAGTTTAAAAAATGTCCTGGCCTCCCTCATTGTGACTCAAACCCCAAAAGGCCTTAATATGTTTCCTAGAAGATCCCACAGAATGGGTTTCAGGGACAACACTGTGCTGAGACCACACGTGCCAGCTTCCACCAAACCCTCTCCATGCTGGTTTCCTCACCTACAAAATGGGGATAGCAATGTAGGGATACTTCAGCAAGTTGTTATGTAAAGTGTATATACACTGCTTGGCAAATAGTGAACATTTAATAAATAGTAGTCATTATTTTTATACTGCAATTATTATAATATTTACTAAAAACGATTATTACGTAATTATTATTAGAGTATGGTTATAATAGTTTGAGGTGAGAAGGTTCCCTCCAGAGGCCAGTGGAGGTGATGGCATGAAGGAAAGCCCTCCAGAGCCATCTGAAACCTCCCAACAGGAGATTGCAAAGGAGATGGAGGTAGGAGAAGACGCGATGTGCTCTCTGAAGGGATCTCTCTTGCTTCCACAGTTCTTTGGCCTCCTTGAAGAGAATTACCCAGAGACCCTGAAGTTCATGCTCATTGTGAAAGGTGTGTGACAAATGACTTCACTTGTGCCTCTGTTTCCTCCTCTGTACGCTGAGGATGATAACACTGTCTTTGTCCCAGGATTGTTGAGAGGCAGGTTGGTTTCTTGGCTGTATGCAGATCACTTAGAATGCCTGGTATAGAGTAAGTTCTCAATAAATGGTAACTTCTAGGGTTGGCCTTACTGCAAGAGAAGGCAACTCCAGTCCCAGCTCTCCCAGAGATCCTCCCTTATTTCTCCTGTCCATGATGATCTCTCCCTCCCCAGACTGCCTCTGGCACTGGCAACTGGTGCCGCCTTTCCTGTTTGCTGCCTTTTAGGGATCTCCAGCTGTTTTATTTGTGCTCATCCTGCTTTACTGGCTGAGTTTTCTGCTCCTTGAAGGCACGGGCTGTGATTCTCCACTTTTGTTGTAGCCATCACAGGCCTGGGTCCATGGTGGATGCTGCATAGGTATTTGGGTGATTGCTGTTTGGGTTGGTGGGTACATGAAAGGATGGATGGATGTTTGGTGATTGGCTGGTTGGTTGATCCGTTGGTTGCTTGATTGGTTGTTCAGTTGACTGGCCAGTTGGTTGCTTGGCTAGTTGACTGACTGGTGGTTGGTTGGAGAATTGGCTGGCTGCTTGGTTGGCTAGTTCTTAGCTTGGTTGACTGATTGAGTGGCTGGTTGGCATTTTGGTTGGCAGGTTGTTTTGATGGCTGGTTGGCAGGTTGGTTCGCTGGTTGCCTGGTTTGTTGTTTGGCTGAATCTTAGATGGTTATTTGGATGGTGGCTGGCTGGTTATTTGGAGAGTCGGCTGTCTAGTTATTTGGATGACTGGCTAGCTGGTTATTTGGATGATTGGCTGACTGGTTATTTGGATGACTGGCTGGCTAGAGAACACAGTTAGTTGAGTGGTTATCTGGCTGTTCCATCGGCTGATTGCTTTGCTGTTTGGCTGATTTGTTAGGTGGCCGATTATGTGGTAGGTTGGCTTGTTTATTGGTTGACTGAATAGGTGGCTGATTAGCAGCTTGAATGTTTGGCTGGTTTGTTGACTGAATGGGTGGTTGATTATTGCATTGCGTGATTGGTTCGTTGGCTGTTAGTTGGCTGGTTGACTTGTTGGTTGGATGGTTCACTTGGTGCAGGACAGACACTGGAACTGACCAGGGTTAGTCACGACTCCTCTGTATCATTGGCTATAACCGTTATGGAGGGGATTGCTCAATGTAATTCTTTTCTTCCCATTATCCTTACTTCTATCTCTCCAGCTACCAAACTGTTCCCTGTGGGCTACAACCTCATGAAACCATTCCTTAGTGAGGACACTCGCAGGAAAATTATTGTGTTGGGAAGTAAGTAACACAACTCAATTTCAGCTCAATTTCCTGACCTCTCTACGTGACCTTTGGAGTGAGGTTGTCCCATTACCCCATCTAGAGCTCCACACATTAGGTTGGGTGCAGTGGCTCACGTCTATAATCCCAGCACTTTGGGAGGCTGAGGCGGGAGGATTGCTTGAGATCAGGAGGTTGAGACCAGCCACAGCAACATAGCAAGACCCCATCTCTACAAAAAATTTAAAAATTCGCTGGGTGTGGTGGTGCGCACCTGTAATTCCAGCTACTCAGGAGGCTGAGGTGGGAGGATCACTTGAGCCCAGGAGTTTGAAGCTGCAGTGAGTCGTGTTCACACCACTGCACTCCAGCCTGGGCAACAGAGTGAGACCCTATCTCAAAACAACAGACTCTACACATCATCTAGTCAGAGGCTCCTTCTTCCCAACAGTGAAGTGGGTTTTACCCTAAAGAATCTGCTACCTTTGCTCTTTTCCCTGTAATACCCCTTTGGTGGACAAGGCCTCCACACCTACCACCTCATTGGTTTCAGTTTGGTTGCTAGGCAATTTCTGGTATATAAGTCTTGGTTTCTTTTCAACATTCATAAGCTTAGTGCTTCTAAAGGCAACCTCGGTTGAAGAGGATGAGGCAGACGAGCAGAAAGAGTAGTCACAATTCAGAGAAAGGAGGTCCAACAAGAAAGGACTGGATAAATAAATAATGGTGCATGCATTTGATGAATTCTGGAGCAGTCATGAAAAATAATGCTATGTGTAAATATTTAATGCCATGGAAATGTCATTAAGTTTTAAAAAGTAGATTATAAACTTATCTTCATAAGCATAAACTAAAATAAGATTAAACTAAAAATATTATCTTACTTTTATGAAAACAAATATATGTACAATAAATATTTATTTCTAGAAGAGAAAACAACAAAATATTTATTTGTTGATAGTGAGAAATCATGTGGTTTTTAATTTTATTACCTGTATTGTCTATGATTTCTAAACTGTATAATAATATGTATTAATTTTATAAATAGGAAAATAGCCGTGTTTAACAAGTGACAGGCTGAGAGAAAGAGATAAAAGGGAAATAGTTCTTAAACCCAAACCAACAACCCTGGCTTGGGGGAAAACTTCTCCCAAGCAGGATAGTCAGATCACAGAATTAGGAGAACTGAAGATCCAGGGGTGAGGCGGAGCCTACAAATCCTTACTTTCTCTTTCTTCCTGGTACCCGAGCCTCTGCCTCTACCCAATTTCACTGGGATGGGGAACTTGATAGATTATGAGGGCCTGGTTTGAAGGATCCAGGCTCATGTCTTCTAAGCCTTCCAAAGCCTGGAGCAGCGTGGGTTACCAGCACAGTCCAGGCCTTAAGTCCACAGCCTCTGCCCCATGCGACTCTGCTCATTTGGCCCTGGTGTGTGGGACATTGTGGTCTTCCCCTTAATCCCACTGTAGAGATGGAATCTCCCATGGCTAAAGTGAGGCGGTTGGGGGACTGGGTAGCCTGAATTAGCCACAAGGCTGGGGCATGGTAACAGCCAGGACCCAGAACTCTTAGAGCTTTGCATAGGGCATGAAGAACAGTAATAAACATGGTCATGGTGATTAGGCAGAGGGAGGTGTGGAGGGTCCCTCCAAAGGCCCAAGGCTGTCCGTCCCCCACTAGGAGGTCTGACTTGGGCACACCACTTACTCACAGAGTGATCCCAATAAGGCCATTGATGTCATTGAGCTCTAAAGTCTCCTTGAGGCAATTAGATAACTCTTAGCTTCACTGCTCATGACTGGAAGATCTTCAAGAATGTGCTGTTGGCTGAGCGTGGTGGCTCATGCCTGTAATCCCAGCACTTTGAGAGGCTGAGGTAGGTGGATCACAAGGTCAGGAGTTTAAGACCAGCCTGGCCAAGATGGTGAAACCCCGTCTCTACTAAAAATATAAAAATTAGTCAGGTGTGGTAGTGGGCACCTGTAATCCCAGCTACTCAGGAGGCTGAGGTAGAGAATTGCTTCAACCTGTGACGCGGAGGTTGCAGTGAGCTGAGATCGCACCACTGCGCTCCAGCCTGGGCAACAGAGCAAGACTCTGTCTCAAAAAAGCAAACAAACAAAAAAAACAAAACAAAACAAACAAACAACAACAAATATATATATATATATATATGCGCTGTAGGCTGGGCATGATGGCTCACAACTGTAATCCCAACACTTTGGAAGGCCCAGGTGGATAATCATTTGAGGCCAGGAGTTTGAGACTAGCTTGGGCAACATGGTGAAACCCTATCTCTATAAAAAAAAAAAAAAAAAAAAAAAAAAAATTAGCCAGGCATGGTGGTACATGCCTGTAGTCCCAGCTACTCGCGAGGCTGAGGTGGGAGGATCACTTGAGCCCAGGAGGTCAAGGTTGCAGTGAGCCATGATCATGCCACTGCACTCCAGCTGGGACAACAGCGTGAGACACTGTCTCAAAGAGACATAAAAAGTGCTGATTCATCTATCAAGGTGGGAAACACATTTCCACAGCAATGCAGTGCTGAGAAAGACACTTCCTATAGCCCCAGGCCTAGGACACTGGGGAATTGGCCCTGGCAGCCTACCTCCTATAGGGCTTCTCCTCCAGTTCAGGTCATCCTGGTGGATGTGGGAGGCCAATTGGTCCCCTCCATGCTTGCTAACCTCCCTTGCGTCCCACTGCTCCCAGATAACTGGAAGGAAGGTTTGCTGAAACTCATCAGTCCTGAGGAACTGCCTGCCCAGTTCGGGGGCACCCTGACTGACCCAGATGGAAACCCCAAATGTTTAACCAAGGTACAAAGAGCTCTTCCTGGGACAAGAAAGGTTCAAGAACTAAGTTGGGTTCCCTTTCCACCCAGTCATTCATCCACAATTACCTACAGAGAGACCCCAAGAACTGGGTGTTAAGCTAGTCAATACAACCCTGGCCCTTACAGAGCTCTCAGCAGCTGTAAAGGCAAACAAGAAATGGGAGAATTTTAACCCAGAGGGATGAGCTGGAAGGGGACGCTCCCAGCAGAAGCACTGACCCAGCTTGGATGGTCAAAGAAGACTTGAGGAAGTGGGAGAGTGGGGCTAGGATGAAGAGGATACTTCCAGGAGGTGGTGAAAGTGTCTCAGGCAGGAGAAACATGAACAACGGCCAGGAGAGGGGAGCAAGCCCATCTCATCCCACGTCCGCAGATCAACTATGGCGGCGAGATCCCCAAGTCCATGTACGTGCGGGACCAGGTGAAGACTCAGTACGAGCACTCGGTGCAAATCAACCGCGGCTCGTCACACCAAGTGGAATACGAGATCCTGTTTCCAGGCTGTGTCCTCAGGTAGGGACAGGCCCTAACCCCTCAGAGACCCATCAGGCTGGGCGGCAACCTGTCTCCTCCCCCTCCCCCTGACAGGTGGCAGTTCTCATCTGACAGTGCGGACATCGGCTTCGGAGTTTTCCTGAAGACCAAGATGGGGGAGCGACAGCGGGCAGGGGAGATGACAGAGGTTCTACCCAGCCAGCGCTACAACGCCCACATGGTGCCCGAGGATGGGAGCCTCACCTGCTCAGAGGCCGGCGTCTGTAAGTCTGCCCCAGCTGGGACCTGGCTCTGAAAGGCTAGAGCCATCTGTCCCATGCTTTAGAGAAGGAAACAGAGGGGCAGTGACACCCTTCCCCCATTCAGGGACACACAGCCTAGGTTAGCACCATTCATTCATACAGTCGCTCACTCAGTCCATATTCATGAGCACCTACTGTGCACCAGGAGCCAGAGACACACAGGCCCTGCAGGGATTGGGGGCACCTGGACTGCAGAATACAGACAACAAGTGATAGAGTAGTTTTCCACATGAGGAAACCGAGGCTCTGAAAAATAAATCAACTTGTGCAGAGCCGCAAAGCTGTGTGGTTCCAGGGTCCCGCCCCAGCCTCCAGGTAGCTGCATAGTCCTGGGCAAAAGTCTGAACAATCTGGGAAGGACCCTTGGTTTGCTCACCTGTGAGCCAGGAGTTATAATGCCTGCTTTTTCTTTTTATTTCTTTCTTTCTTTTTTTTTTTTTTTTGAGACAGAGTTTCACTCTTGTTGCCCAGGCTGGAGTGCAGTGGTGTAAGCAATGGTGCAATCTCAGCTCACCGCAACCCCCGCCTCCCAGGTTCAAGCGATTCTCCTGCCTCAGCCTCCCGAGTAGCTGAGATTACAGGCATGCGCCACCACACTTAATTTTGTATTTTTAGTAGAGATGGGGTTTCTCCACACTGGTCAGGCTGCTCTCAAACTCCTGACCTCAAGTGATCCACCCACCTCGGCCTCCCAAAGTGCTGGGATTATAGGCGTGAGCCACCGTGCCCGGCCAACACCTGCTTTTTGGGGTGCTTGTGAGGAAGCAAAGAGTGTCCAGCAGGCCTGCTCCAGAACCCCACTTCATCCAAGGGGGCTGGGAGGTCTCTGATGAACCCAAGCATGAGCTTTCACACCCCTGTCATGTGTGTCTCCAGGTATGAGACAATGGGATGTAATGACCATTGTTCTCCATGCCAGTAAAGCCAGGCCTGGGCACACGCCAAGAGGAGGTT
Source organism: Theropithecus gelada (assembly GCF_003255815.1). Lineage (NCBI taxonomy): Eukaryota > Metazoa > Chordata > Mammalia > Primates > Cercopithecidae > Theropithecus > Theropithecus gelada. Next base: position 20,068,332 of record NC_037678.1, read on the forward strand.
GGTGTCTGTTTACAGGACCTGCTTGGGGTGGCAGTTCCCATGGGGAAGGGAAGAGGCGTGGTGGGAGCTTGGCCCAGCTTGGCAAAGAAAGCCAGTGGGAACACAAGCCTGTCCTCCTCCCTGGCCGGGGGTGGAACAAAGAGTGTGTAAAGCCAAGCCCAATGCCCATCTTTCCATCTGTCCCCCAGATGTCCTACGCTTCGACAACACCTATAGCTTTGTGCACGCCAAGAAGGTCAGCTTCACGGTGGAGGTCCTGCTCCCTGACGAGGGCATGCAGAAATATGATAAGGAGCTCACCCCTGTCTAGGTGGCTCCCTCTCTTCTCAGAGACCTCCTAACCTTCTGATTCCTCTCTATATCCTACACTCCCTCCCTCCCTGAAATTGATTGTTAGTCCTCCTGACTCTATGACGTTAGTGAGAAAGAGATGCCCAGGGGAAAACTCATCTGCTGTGGTCAGATCAAGAAAGGTATGAGAGGCACAACCTTGGAGGGTACCAACATTTCAGAAGAGGAAAAAACAAGGGTAAAGACAAGAAGTGGGTGTCACTGAAACTCAATAAATGGCAAAATGAATCCCCTAGCCTTTGTCCTCACCTACCCTAAGGCAAGTGTGTATGCTTGAATTCCTTCCATAAGGCTGTGAGCAACTTGGGTTGGAGACATATCTAAATCCTTTTTATTTCCACTCGCTATATATAGTAGATGCTCACTGTATATTTGTGGCATTGAATGGAGGACCAGAAGGTAGGGTGCAGGCGACTCAATGGCTGTACATGACTAGGAGGAGCTTATGTGGGGTGGATTTCAGCACCTTGGACAGGAGCAGAGGTGTGGTGGGGTTGGACTCTCTTCTGGAGACCCAGACAATTCAGTCTCCAGATTTCTGGCAGTGACTGTCTTTTGAGGGCCCCAGCCACAAAGGCCACATACCTCTGATAGGAGTTGCCTACATCAGGCTTTGTCTGACTTGCACACTCAGCTTCCCACCCTTACCCACTTCCCTTGTTGCACATAGCTTATGATTTAGAAACTTTCCTGGAAGCAAAGATAGTCACATCTGGCATAATCATAATAAAGGAAACAACAACGATCATTTGGTGAGTGGTCTCTGTGTACCAGAAACTGTGCCAAGAGCTTTGTGAGTTTAGCATGTTTTATTCTCATGCCATCCCCAAGGCACTTTATGGATAAGGAAACGGAGGCTCAGAGGGGTGAAGCCACTCACTCAACATCTTACAGCTTGGGTGGCAGATCCAGGACCTGGGGCAGGGGGTGTTCGTTTGTTTGTTTATTCATTTGTTTGTTTGTTTGTTTTTTGAGACAGGGTCTCGCTCTGTTGCCCACCGAGGCTGGAGTGCAGTGGTACAATCATGGCTCACTGTAGTCTTGACCTCTTGGGCTCAAGCCATTCTCCCACCTCAGCCTCCTGAGTAGCTGGGACTACAGGTGGGCATCACCACACTTGGCTAATTTTTTGTATTTTTTGCAGAGATGGGGTTTCCCCATGTTGTCTCAAGCTCCTGGCCTCAAGCAATTTGCTCCCCTCAGCCTCCCAAAGTGTTGGGATAACAGGCCTCAGCCACCATGCCTGGCCTGTTTTTGTTTTTTTTACTTCAATGACATTGCCCTCAATTACCTCATAATACCGCCTCCTGCCTATAATCCCAGCCCTTGGGGAAGCTGAGATGGGAGGATCGCTTGAGCCCAGGAGTTTTAGACGAGCCTGGGCAACATAGCAAGACCACATCTCTATTAAAAAAAAAAAAAAAAAGGAACATACTAAGAATACCACCTCCTAAGATTCCACTTTTACAAAGGCAGTAAGAAGACATGACTTATTTGTTCTAGACCTTCCAGTAGAAGTGTCCTGTGCATGTCACCCTCTCCAGTCCCTGTTTGTGGGTAGAGGAGGTGATAGGCCATGGAGACCCACAATGCTTAAGCAGCTCGTCCAAGGAAACTCACAGCAGAGTGGGGCAGGGCTTGTGCTCCTCAGCCCAGCATCCTGTCCGCTGCTCACATGGCATCTGTGAAGCACGACGCCCTGACACTCGCCATGACCCTGGGTGACTAGGGGAAAGGCCAGGACCCCAGAGTTTCCTTCCCAGCTTTCTGCTGTGATTCAGGGACATGAAGAGGCTGGCTTGAGCCCCAACCCCTGACACAACTCTTGCCAGGGGGAGCCAGATCACACCAGGGAATGGGGATGAATGGGAACCAAAGGCTGATGCCATGAGAGGCTCCTTGGAAACAAATGGACGGAGGGCTGAGCTCATCCGTGGGCAGGCTATGAGGTCTGATTCAGGCTGGTCAAGAAAATATTCAGCAGCAGCAAGCACTTTCCCACATGCACCTGTGGATGCAAAATCTGATATCTGCTTTATAGATGGGAAACTGAGCTCCCAAAGGCACTGGCCTTGTACCTTCAGCCCCACAGGTGGCAGAAATAGGCCTGGAACTGAGGCTGCCCCTCACCCCGTCACCTCTTCACCCCCACCACTCCTCTATAACAATTCGTCAGAACGGAACAAGACTGCCTTCTTCCTAAGCTGGCAGGGAAGGAGGAGGGAGGAGGAAGGGGAAAGGAAAAAGGAAGGAAGAGAAGAGAAAGTGAGGGTTGTCAGATTTAGAAAGGAAAAAAAAAAGCATGGTCGGGTGCAGTGGCTCATGCTTATAATCCTAACACTTTAGGAGGCCAAGGCAGGCGGATCACTTGGCGTCAGGAGTTCAAAACTAGCCTGGCCAACATGGTGAAACCCCATCTCTACTAAAAATACAAAATTTAGCCTGGGGAGGTAATGCACACCTGTAATCTCAGCTCCTCAGAAGGCTGAGGCATGAGAATCTCTTGAATTCAGGAGGCGGAGATTGCAGTGAGCCAAGATCACACCACTGCCCTCCAGCCTGGGCAACAGAGCGAGACTCCTCTAAAAAAAAAAAAAAAAAAATTGGAACATACTTAAAATGCATCCATTGTTTATCTAAAATTAAAATTGACCTGAGCATCTTATATTTTATCAGACAATCCTACAATGAGCAATGATGGAGGGAAGAGAGAGGAAAGGGAGGAGGATGGAAAGAGGGGGATGGGTTCACCCTCTTGGAAGACGGTGGTAGCACCCATAATTTGGGCCAAGGATGTCATGGAATCCTTGGGAGAGGATGGCTTAGTGTGGGTGATGCAGGGTCGGGGAACAGGATGGTCTCACCCTTGACCACCAAAGGAAAGGCCCCGATGTTGAAGCAGAGTCTGAGGTGGAGAGCGTGGACCCTTTGTGCCCTTGGGACTAAGATGAGCTATGCTGTTGCCAGAGCTCCTCTGTGGCAGCTGAGCCCGGGAGACTTGCACCAGGAGGTGGGGCAGTGCAAAGAACCTAAGGCCAGGGCCAGAGCTGAGATCTGCAAAGTGCCTCTCAGCATCTGCTGATTCCCCCACCGCAAGCCAGCTCCCACTGTGTGCCCACAGCCATTAAGAGGCAGCCTTCCCAAGCTCCAGCCTCCAGTCTTACTCAGGGTCTAGATGCTGACCTCCAGTCCTGAATCTCCAGGACACAGTACTGGGGAAGGAAAGAGACCCACTTTGTAGCTTTGGTCAATGGCCACTAGCAGAGCTTGGATATTTGTCCCCTCCAAATCTCAGGAGGAAATGTGGCCCCTGATGTTAGAGGTGGGACCTAGTGGGAGGTGTTTGGGTCATGGGGGTAGATCCTTCATGAATGGCTTGGTGCCTGCCCTGCCATAATGAGTGAGTTCTCACTCTATAGTTGCTTAAAAGAGCCTGGCACCCCTCCCCTCTTCTTGCTCCCTTTCTCTCACCATGTGACACGCTGGCTCCCTTCCTCTTCTGCCATGAGTAAAAGCTTCCTGAAGCCCTCACCAGAAGCTGAGCAGAGGCCGGCGCCATGCTTTCTGTACATCCTGCAGAACAATGAGCCAAATAAACCTCTTTTCCTTGTAAATTACCCAGCCTCCAATATTCCTTTTTTTGAGACAGGGTCTCACTTTGTTGCCCAGCCTGGAGTGCTGTGGTGCGATCTCGGCTCACTGCAACCCCCGCCTCCCGGGTTAAAGTGATTCTCCCACCTCAACCTCCCAAGTAGCAGGGAATACATGTGTCTGCCACCACGCCTGTTTAATTTTTGTATTTTTAGTAGAGATGGAGTTTCATCGTGTTGGTCAAGGTGGTCTTGAACTCCTGGTTTCAGGTGATCCACACACCTTGGCCTCCCAAAGTGCTGGGATTACAAGCGTGAGCCACCTTACCTGGCCCAATATTCCTTTATAGCAACACAAAATGGACTAACATAGCCCCCTCATTCCAGAAGTGATAAGCTAGCAGCATAGGGGCAGGAAGACCAAGGCCTGAGGGCCCCCTGCTGTGTGAGAAGGAACGTTAACTTAGGAGTTCCTGTTCCAACAGCCCAGAAATGCCGAGGCAGAGCCAGGGAAGGAAAAGTCTCACTGCTCTTGGGAAGCTAAAGATGGAGGCCACAGGTCATTTCCCACAGAGGGGTCAAATTTCAGCTGAGGCCAAAAGGCGAGGCTCCCAACTGTGTAGACCTCAGGCCAGGGACACCCGTGGGCAACAGTATGCTGGTGCTAATGAGGCCCCAGCCGCTGCCTCTTACTCCTTCCCCGAGAACCCACCACCACATTGGCCCCTCCAGAGAGCCCAAATGCATGTCATGCAGTTAAGACATCAGGTTTTCCCCCCAACAACTAGTGCTAAAAAGCACAGGTGCCACAGAAGGTTAAGGCAACACAGGCCAGGTGTGGTGGCTCGCGCCTGTAACCCTAGCACTTTGGGAGTCTGAGGCAGGCAGACCACTTGACGTCAGGAGTTCGAGACCAGCCTGGCCAACGTGGTGAAACCCTGTCTTTACAAAAATATAAAGATTAGCTGGGCGTGGTGGTGCATGCCCGTAATCCCAGCTACCTAGAAGGCTGAGGCAGGAGAATCGCTTGAACCTGGGAAGTGGAGGTTGCAGTGAGCCGAGATCACACCACTGCACTCCAGCCTGGGCAACGGAGACTGTGTCTCAAATATATATATAAAATAAATATAAAAAAGGATTATTTTTTCGTTGTCTTCTGAAGGGGCCACTGCCTCCAGGTCTTCCTCCAAAAATAGGCCGAGATTCCATATCAATTTCCTCCTCAGAAGAGAGTCTCTCTGTTGTCCAAGTCACCAGTCCCATCTGTGGGCCTCCAGGCTGGCAGGAGGCCACCAAAAGAGTACCTCTTAAGCTGCAGAGAGGGCAGGATGGCTGGAAGACCTCGAGTGCCTTCCTCAGGGTCACAGGAGTAGCAACAGAGTGACACTAGTGAAGGCCAGTGCAGCCAGCAGCAAGTCCTTCAGCATCTTGCAGGAGGCTGGGAAGGAGAGGTCCAGGAGACCCCAGGACTGCCCAGAGGTGCAGGGCAGGTTGTACAGGACAGCTAGGGTGAGTCCAGAGGTATTCATCGAGGGAGGAAAACAAAGGCCAGGAGTGCCTGGGGAAGCAAGGCTGTGGCTGACACCAGAAAGAACAGTAAGACAAGACCAAGCATGACTATGCATGAACCTGGACAGCAGTAGGGGAAGGAGAGATTAGTTCTTTTAGTGCCGAGGACCCCAGACCTTGCACCTACCTTTAAACCATAACACTATAGCATCTTGACCTTCAGCAGGGCCGTGCCACTGTATAGGTGTCCCCTTCCCCAGGAAACTCTGAAGAGAGTAAGCTGTTAGCCCTATCTCTCCTCCCTTCCCTGCTTGGAAGGAGGAAAATTCTTCCAAGGCCATTAACTTCCCAAGGCAGGGCTGTGTTCAGCTGCTAAAAGCAGGTTGGGCTGGGCACAGTGGCTCATGCCTGTAATCCCAGCACTTTGAGAGGCCAAGGTGGGTGGATCATTTGAGGTTGGGAGTTCGAGACCAGCCTGGCCAACATGATGCCACGCCTGTACTAAAAATACAAAAATTAGCCAGGCGTGGTGGTGCATGCCTATAATCCCACCTATTTAGGAGGCTGAGCCAGGACAATCACTTGGACCCAGCAGGTGGAGGTTGCAGTGAGCTGAGATTACACCATTGCACTCCAGCCTGGGCAACAGAGCGAGACTCCATCTCAAAAAATAAATACATAAATAAAAGGAGGCTGGGGAGTGAAGTGTCACCTAGCAGAGAAAACTGAAGAACACAAATATCTATCAACATGGGACTGGTTAAATCCTCCTACTTCCATTCCTAGACTACTGTGTCATCACAAATGCAAAAGAGGTATCAATCTACAGAGCTGCCTAGAGAATACTATAGAAGCACGTTATAGAATGTTACAAAACTACATTATATTAATGTGTATGTCTAGCAAAAGCCACCTGGATATGAATACACTGAGATGTTAGTTAACAATGATCTAGGTAGTAGGATTATATCCTGTTGAGGTACCTGAATTTTCTAGTGCTACCAAGCAAAAGGAGCTCCCTGCCCAATGTGCTGTAAGCCAATACTATAACACTGGGTTCTTGAGAATAGAAAAGCTTTCACTGCAGCTGGGCATGGTGACTCACACCTATAATCCCAACATTTTGGGAGGCCGAGGTGGGCTGCTTGCTTGAGTACAGGAGTTCGAGACCAACCTGAGCAACATGGCGAAAACCCCATCTCTACAAAAAACAATAAAAAATTAGCAAGCCATGGTGGCATACACCTGTTGTCCCAGCTACTCAGGAGGCTGAAGTGGGAGAATCACTTGAGCACAGAAGGTTGAGGCTGCAGTGAGCCAAGATCACACCACTGCACTTCAGCCTGGGTGACAGAGTGAGAACCTGTCTCAAAAAAAATAAATAAATAAAATAAAAAAGAGAGAAAGAAAGAAAAGAAAAGCTTTTATTGCAAATCAACTCCAAGGAGACAGGAGTCCAACTCAAATCTGTCTCCCCGTGCTGGCTTCAAGGTAGTATTTTTATTAGAAAATGTGCGGGTGGTAGATTCTGAGATTAGTAGGTGATGGGAGGAAGGGAAGGGGAAGTCTGGAAAAATCCTTAACCTGTAATCCCAGCACTTTGGAAGATCGAGGCGGGTGGATCACGAGGTCAGGAGTTTGAGACCAGCCTGGCCAACATGGCAATACCTAAACACGTCTCTACTAAAAATACAAAAAATTAGCCAGGTGTGGTGGTGGGAGCCTGTATTCCCAGCTACTCGGGAGGCTGAGGCAGGAGAATCAAACCCGGGAGGTGGAGGTTGCAGTGAGCAGAGATCGCACCACTGCACTCCAGCCTGGGCAACACAGCGAGACTCCATCTCAAACAAACAAACAAAAGAAAAGAAAAAAGTCCTTGAGTATGTGTGGTTATCTCTTCATGCCTCCTCATGGGTCGCGTGTGCGAATTTAGGGGGCATTAGTATGAAACATGCGGTGGAAATTCAGGCTGTGACATCAGCAAGGTCATTCTGCACAGATTGTGGTTGGCCATCTTGAGGCCAACCAATTCCAGCCAGATTTTTCTTTTTCTTTCTTCTTTTTTATTTTGAGACGGAGTCTCACTTTGTTGCCCATACTGGAGTGCATTCTCATGCCTCAGCCTCCACAGTAGCTGGGATTACAGGTGCACAGGCCACCATGCCTGGCTAATTTTTGTATTTTTAGTAGAGACAGAGTTTTGCCATGTTGGCCAGGCTGGTCTTGAACTCCTGGCTTCAAGTGATCCACTCATCTTGGCCTCCCAAAGTGCTGGGGGTACAGGCGTGAGCCACCACCCCCGGCCATCAGCCAGTTTTTTTCTTGATCTCGTAAGTGCAGGGAGTGTCAGTGTTTCAGCAAGCTGTTTCTTTTCTTATCTGCTATCCTGCAAACTCAAGAATTTCTGTTACTGGTTTCTTACTCTTTGGGGCACAGTTTTAGTTTCAGCTTTTCAGCAAGTTCTTTCTTTTCTTATCTGCTATTCTGTAACTCCAAGAATTTAGTCATTGGTTTCTTTAACTCTTTGGGGACTGGCTTACTAGGGCAGTTGTCTATTTGCTTTATTATGTTTGTTTGGTAAGGGGGGGACAGAGGACAAGTGTTGGAGCACCTGCCATTGGACCAACCACTTGTGCATCCTCCCCAAAGCACTTGCAAGACAGAAGAGGTTTAAGGTCACTGTCCACCCCCCTCCCCGACTGACCCCACCCAAGCCATGACCTCTTCATGCTCCCCTGCCCCCAACTCCTCATCTTTTCCTTGCATCTTCCAGCCCAGAGCCTATTTTCATGGTGGATGCAGTGACATTCATCTGCCCACACAAGCCAAAGGTCCCCAGAGCAGTGCCACCCCCAGCAGCCCCCTGACCTGGCCTGCCCCCACAGTACCTTGGTGCTACATTTCTCTGTGTGGGAATAGCTAAAGTCACAGCAGTCATACACTGAGCTTTTCCCCCTGCAAGCTGTCAGCTGCCAACAGCCCAGGCAGAAAGACCTGCCCAGTCAGGAGGGTTGGGGACAACATTCTGCCCGGGTGAGGGGCCTGCCCCAAATCCCAATCCCAGCGTGGCCACCACCACCTCTGTGCAGCAGCAAGTGGTCACTTGGCCTCTCTGGACCTTCGTTTCCTTGGCCTATGTGTACTAGGAAGAGCCCACCTACCGCTTCAGGGTAAGGATTCCCCACGGTGTGGATGAAGTATCCTGGCACAAGGTCAGCCAAGCCCTTCCATTTCCCCCTATTACCCAGCTTCCAGAACCCAGGCCTTGAGCCAGCAGGGCTCACACAGCATGGCTTTCAGGACCATGAAATTCCTTCAGCTGAAGGAATTTGCCCAAGGTCCCATAACTTGAAACCGAGAGGTCTTACGTGTATGAGGAGAAATTGTAAAAATAGGATTTCCGGTCAGACACAGGAGCTCATGCCTGTAATCCCAGCACTTTGGAAGGCAGAGACGGGTAGATCACTTGAGGTCAGGAGTTCGAGACTAGCCTGGCCAATATGTCTCTACTAAAAATACAAAAATTAGTTGGGCGTGGTGGCACACACTTGTCATCCCAGCTACTGGGGAGGCTGAGGCAGGAGAATCATTTAAACCCGGGAAGTGGAGGTTGCAGTGAGCCAAGATCATGCCACTGTACTCCAGCCTGGGGGATAGAGCAAGATTCTGTCTAAAAAAAAAAAAGGATTTCCAGCCAGGCTCGAAGGATCTCGTCCAGCTCCAGACCCTCATCCAGCAGATGATGTAAACCCAGAAGCAGGGGCCGTGGAGAGGCTGGGTAAGAGGGTTCATCCCGGACTCCATGCCTCCCCACCCCAACACAGCCGTCCCATGTTGAACTACATCATGCCCATTTATTTCCCATCAACTGAGGGCCTAGGGACGCAACGGTGTGGCTGAGACCAGAAAGGGCAGTGGGACAAAACCAAGAACAAGTGTCCATGAACCTGGACAGCAGTAGCGGGGAGGGACCACAGAGAAGAACTGACCTCAGGAAGCCAGGCCAGCCTGTGACTATCACACCCAGTCCAGAACAGGCCCTCCAAGGAAAGACAATTCTCCTGATTCTCCCTGATCCAGGAGTATTTCCTCACCACAGCACTGATTTCCAACAGGGACAGATTGGGGCCAGGCACGGTGGCTCACATCTGTAATCCCAGCACTTTGGGAGGCCAAGGCAGGTGGATCACCTGAGGCCAGGAGTTCGAGACAAGCCTGGCCAACATGGTGAAACCCCGTCTCTACCAAAAATACAAAAATTAGTTGGGCGTGGTGGTGCATGCCTGTAGTCCCAGCTACTCAGGAGGTTGAGACAGGAGAATCACTTGAACCTGGGCAGCGGAGATTGCAATGAGCTGAGATTGCGCCACTGCACTCCAGCCTGGGTGACAGAGTGAGACTCCGTCTCAAAAAAAAGAAAAAAGAAAAAAAGAAAAGAAAGAAAAGAAGAAAAGAAAGGAAAAGAAAAAAGAACAGGGGCAGATTGGAACCCTCGGGGAACTTCTGTAATTGGGTACTGGCTAAGTTACAGCTTGACCGGACAAGTAGGGTTCTGTGGAGCTGTGAACTTTCACAGAATACCTTTTATGCATGGAAAAGTACTGAACTAAGTCATTCTATAATATCATTCTATTATAGAATGACACATATAATCCTATTTTATAACTTAGCATATGCCTTAGTATTGGTGACTCTCTGGGTTTCAGGATTTTCCAGATTTTCATTTCTTTTTGTTTGTTTTGTTTTGAGACAAGGACTCACTCTGTCACACGGGCTGGAGTGCAGTGGTGCGATCACAGCTTACTGCAGCCTCGACCTCCTGGGCTCAGGAGATCCCCCACCTCAGCCTCCAAAGGAGCTGGGACTACAGGCACATGCTACCATACCTGGCTAGTTTTTGTAGTTTTTTTTGTAGAGATAGGGCTTCCTCATGTTGCCCAGGCTGTTTTCAAACTCCAGGGGTCAAGTGATCCTCCCACCTGAGCTTCCCAAAGTACTAGGATTACAGGCATGAGCCACTGCACCCAGCCAATTTTTTTTTTCTTTCTCTTTTTCTTTTTTTTTTTAGACAGAGTTTCGCTCTGTCACTCAGGCTGGAGTGCAATGGTGCGATCTCGGCCCACTGCAACCTCCGCCTCCCGAGTTCAAGCGATTCTCCTTCCTCGGCCTCCTGAGTAACTGTGATTACAGGTATGTGCCACCACACCTGGCTAATTTTTGTGTTTTTAGTAGAGATGAGGATTTCACCATCTTGGCCAGGCTGGTCTCAAACTCCTGACCTTGTGATCCACCTGCCTCGGCCTCCAAAAGGGCTGGGATTACAGGTGTGAGCCACCGTGCCTGGCCCCGATTTTCATTTCTATTCTATATATGAATTATCAAGTTAAGAAAAGCCCTCAAAAGAAGAAAGGAAAGAATCAAATGTGGAGTGTGGCTCTTAAAAAGACATAGAGACTTAGGAAATTCTAGCATCATCTTGAGACAATCTCCAAGTGATGTTAGTTGTCTTTTATTCACCTGAATTTCCCATGATGACAGTAGCTTATTCATATAAGAAGGCTTCAAGTAGACTTCCGGCCTTCCGTACCCATGGTGCTTAGGTTGCCTCACCCATAATCAGATGTATTGAGATCTCTGCAGCCCTTACAGAGAGTTCTCTATGGTGATGAGTGGATCTTTTCAGTGCTTCTGTGAGAGCCGCAGGCCAGGTGTGATCCCAGAGTGACTTGATCCCACACATGGAGAATGTGAGACCTTGAAGGCCTCTCCTCTTGGTCAGCACTCAGGTCAGACCCGAAACTGTGGGTTTCAAGTCCCAACTCTGGACCATTTATCCCATTGCCATTCTCAGGAGTTAGGGTTGCCAGATAAAATACAGGACACACAGGTACATTTTTAGAAATTTAGTACAAGTATGTCCCATGCAATATTTGGGACATATTTATACTAAAAAAACTGTTGTTCACCATTAGCCGGGCATGGTGGCACACAGCTATAATCCCAGCTACTTGGGAGACTGAGGCATGAGAATCAATTGAACCTGGGAGGTAGCGGTTGCAGTGAGCCGAGATCGCACCACTGCACTCCAGCCTGGGTGAAAGAGGGAGACTCTGTCTCAAAAAAAAAAAAAAAAAAAAAAAAAAATTGTTGTTTATCTGAAATTCACATGTAACTTGGCATCCTATATTTTTATTTGCTAAATCTAGAAACTATCAGGGAATCCAGCACCCCTTTTCTGGGCTGGCCCCCAAAATGGGAAGGGAAGAGAAGCCCCATGGGAAGGGAAGCCGATTGACATGAAAAGAGTCCCTAGACCTTCAGTAGGGCCTAAGGCACCCCTGGAGCCTCTGACCTCATCCTCTTCCCCATCATTGTGGAGCACAAAGGCCTTCATGCTGAACTGCAGTGTCTCATTATCCTGCCGAGACCAAGAGCCAGACCTGGGGCCCATTGAGAGGCACCTGGGGGCTTGCCAAGGAGGCCAGGGGGACCATTGGCTGGTAGACCCGCAAGAACAGGTTTCCTGGGAAGCCATGAGAGGCTCCTATGGGATCTTCTTGCTCCTCAAAGCCCTATCATGAAACACTCACCCTGTCACTGGAGTTTGGGGACAGAAGTGTTTGGCCTGAGCAAAGAGCAGATATTACAAAGTCAGCCATGAATAACGAGACTCTAAGGCCACTGCAGTCACTCCACAGCTGAGAAGAGTACCTGGTCACAGCCAGGCACGGTGGCTCACGCCTGTAATCCCAGCACTTTGGGAGGCTGAAGCAGGCGGATCACTTGAGGTCAGGAGTTTGAGACCAGCCTGGCCAACATGGTGAAACCCCATCTCTACTAAAAATACAAAAATTAGCAGGGCGTGGTGGTGGGCACCTGTAATCCCAGCTACTCGGGAGGCTGAGGCAGGAGAATCACTTGAACCCGGGAGGCGGAGGTTCCAGTGAGCCGAGATCACACCATTGCTCTCCCGCCTGGGCAACAGAGTGAAACTCTGTCTCAAAAAAAAAAAAAAAAAAAACAAACCTGGTACCTGGTCACTCACACAGCCCAAGTGGGCAGGTCCAGACACAATCAAGATCAGACCAGATACCAAAAAAGGTCAATCACCAGTGACCAAGTGCAACAAGGCAGACCTCCACTCTGGTGGCCCAGCCAAGCAAGACCCTGGGGTTGGGAAAATCTGGGGTGGGCTCCTCATTGTAAGCAGACCCTCTCCTGCGCCCTCCAACTCTGGCAGCTGTACAGACCCTCAGTTGAAGACAACGGTGTACATCCTCTGGAGGCAGTTCAGGGCTGGTTCTGGGAGCTCACACATTCATCCGTGTAGACCTTCATGGTCCAGTTGGACACTAGCCAGATGTGGGCTTCTAGGTAGGGTCAGCCACAAGCCTCCCACATAGGGAGGTGGGAGGGCACCTGAGGGAGAAGGAGGAAGAGGGTTGTCCCTGACAAGTAGCCAGGGCCATCCTCTAACAAGCATGTACTGCGTGCCTGGTAGGTCACGGCCATAATTCCACTGATACATCAATGGTCCTAAAGGTGTTTGTTATGCCTATTTTATAGGTCGAATGATGGAGGCTCAGAGAGGAAGTTAAACTTCGGCTCTTTTATCTTAGCCTTTTTTTTTTTTCTTCGAGTTGGGGTCTCATTCTGTCACTTAGGCTGCAGGGCAGTGGTACAATCATGGCTCACTGCAGCCTTGACCTCCTGAGCTCAAGTCTCCAGAGTAGCCGGGACTACAGGCACGTGCCACTTCACCTGGCTAATTTTTGGTTTTGGTTTTGGTTTTGTGGGGTTTTTTGTAGAGATGAGACTTTGCTATGTTGCCTAGGCTGGTCTCAAACTCCTGGGCTCAAGCGATCCTCCCACTTGGGCCTCCCAAAGTGCTGGGATTACAGGTGTAAGCCCCTGCATCCAGCTTATCCCAGTCTTATCTTGTAGCAGGACGAGCCGCAGACAAAACTCCTCAGACACCAGATCAAAGAAGGAAGAGGTTTTTTATTCAGCCGGGAGCGTCGGCAGACTTGCACCTTAAGAGCCAAGCTCTCCGAAAAAGAAATGCCTAGCCCTTTTAAGGGCTTAGGGGTCCACATGAAAAGGTCACGATAGATCAAGTAAGCGTGAGGAACGTGACTGGGGGCTACATACATCAGCTAACAGAACAAAAAGTTTTACAGTGCTTTCTCATACAATGTCTGGAACTTACAGATAACACCAGTAGTTTTGGTCAGGGGTTAATATGATTATTTTAACCACCAGGGCCAGGTGGTGGTGCCAAGGTCATCTAGCTATTTCTCTTCCTTCTGTTTCTTTCCAACTTCTTGCTTTCTCCCTTTTCTCCTGTCTTATAAACTGGGGAAAAGGGGAGGTGGGGAAAAGCTAGAAAGGACAACAGGAGAAGTGGTGGTCTCATTCCAATCTGACAAATGGGTGCTGTCCCAGCAAGGGCGGAGGACTCACGCCAGAAAGAGGATGGTGCACCCTCATCGGGCAACAGGAGCCAACAGGTGATCTTCATTCTGCCCTCCTCTGCTTCAGGCAATCCTTGCAGGAGATCCACACTCCATCCCCATCCGCCCTAGCCTAGGACTCACTATGTGGTATCTGGAGGGCCAGCTGCAGGGCTCTGTAGTGGGGGCCAGGGCTCCTTGGAGAGCTGGCTGCAACAGACTATTCGCCTCTTGCCTGAGGAGTGGCCTGGGCTAGGGGCTGCAGGGGAAGGGAGGCCACAGATCAAAGGGATCCAACATCCACCCAGTCAGACTGGAGGGCAAGCCCTGGGCAAGTTCTCCCGGGGAGGGTAATGGGAATGGAAGGGTGGAAGGGATGCCCCTCAAATAACCTTGACCAGCCGTGAGTATCACTGTAGCTGCCATTAGGGGCCATTCTATGTACCCTTTGCGGGCCTCATAACCACCTCAATTTTACCGATGTGGAAAGTGAGTCTGAGAAGTCTCGCTATTATCTGCCCGTGATTGCATGCAGCCATGAGCTACAGAACTCAGACTCAAACTCACAAGTGATGGCATACCAAATGATACAACAATGCAAGCTAAGTTTGCCTTTACCCTCTCCCTGCCAGTAACTACTTTTTGTCTGTGTGAGTAACTGGCCTGTGTGTAAAGGGACTCACCCCTTACATGGTCCCCAGTTAATTCTTTTTCTCATTTGGGCTCCTGACCACCTTGCCATGCTGCTTCTAAGAGGGGTTATCTATACTCAGAGAGCCTAGGGCAAACCAAGGAAGGGAAAGAAGTTTTGGAGATTCATCTGTTTTTTAGAGACAGGGCTTTGCTTTGTAGCCCAGGCTGAAGTGCAGTGGTGCAATCATAGCTCACTGCAACCTCGAACTCTTGGTCTCAGTGATCCTCCCCTATCAGCCTCCTGAGTAGCTGAGACCACAGGTACACATCACCATGCCTGGCTTTTTTTTTTTTTTTTTTTTTGAGAGATGAGGTATCCTTACATTGCCCAGGCTGGTCTCAAATTCCTGGCCTCAAGCAATCCTCCTGCCTTGGCCTCCCAGTGCTAGGATTACATGTGTTAGCCACCTCTCCTGGTCTAGGCTTTTTTTTTAGGAGAATGTAAGGCATTTGTTTAGCATTTACTGAGCATCTACTGCATGCCAAGCTCTGCCCAAGAGGCCAGGAGAGCAGGATAGGAGTGAGCCCTGCACCTGGTGTTTGGCCTGGCTGCGGAGCCCTAGCCTCAGGAAGCAGGACTGCCCTGGACCCCAAGAGGCCCCTGCTCAACCTGCAACAAGCCTGAAAGGCTCCCCAGATGCACTGTGATGTTCAAGGGAGAGAAATGACTGACCCAGGATCCTGGTGGTCTCAGATCTCATTGGGGGAAGAAGCAAGGGACCCCAGGGGTCAGGGGCATTGAGGGGTCAGGCTGTCAGGGGGTACCCGGCAGAGTGACTCGCAGGCTATGAGGAAAGAAGTCTCCTCTTGCTCGTATCCCCAGGATGCCAAGACCAGCTCCTGCTGCAGCCCAGGCCTGCGGTGGTGGCTATCCTGAAGCGGCCTTACCAGGTGCACAGCTGGCCAAGGCAGGCTTGGTCATGCGCAGAGAGAGTAGGAGGAAGGCCCTTGCTCCACCCCCCCATCTCCCAAGGGAGGCCCATGCCCAGAACTTACCAAGTAGCAAGACTACAGCAACCAGCAGAAGCCCCTTGGGGGCAGCCATCATGAAAAAAAAAAGAAAACCAACAACATTGCCCACCACCCCAAAGCCTCTTTAAATAGGCCCAGAAGAGGCTGGGGAAAGAACCTGGAGCCCACAGGCAAGCCTAGGGCATGGCTGAGCCGGGCCCAGGCCAAACACTTCCACAATCCTCTAGTCCTCTACCAGCGACACCCACCCCCACCCTGCCAGACACACACACCTATCTGCAATGACCCTGATTTTAAGAAAGGCTCCAAAGTCCTCACTCACGTTGAATTTACTAACACCCGTAAGAGTTGTAAACCAAAAATAAAATTCTAAGAACTCCCCACCAAATATCTGAATGGACCCTTCCTGTCGGCCAGGGGAATTGCAAAGTTTACTTCAGACCATGATGGGAAGGGAGTGGGGTCAGACATGCGTCATGGTAACCTCCTCCCTTTTGGAATTCAGGAAAAGCCGACCAACATGAACATCAACACAGACCCGACCCTAAGTCTGATAAGAAACATTTACAGTCTCTCCTAAGCCTGCTATCTGGAGACTTCATCTCCATGATAAAACCTTGGTCTTGGCCCAGCGCGATGGCTCATGCCTGTAATCCCAGCACTTTGGGAGGCTGAGGCGGGTCAATCACCTGAGGTCAGGAGGTCAAGACCAGCCTGGCCAACATGGCAAAACCCCATTTCTACTAAAAATACAAAAATTAGCCAGGCATGGTGACGGGCACCTGTAATCCCAGCTACTCAGGAGGCTGAGGCCGGAAAATCACTTGAACCTGGAGGTAGAGGTTGAAGTGAGCCAAGATCGCACCACTGCACTCCAGCCTGGGTGACAGAGCGAGACTTTGTCTCAAAAAAACAAAAACAAACAAACAAACAAAAAACAAAAACCCCCAGGTCTCCACGACCCTTATCCCAACCCAGACTTTCTTTTTTTTTTTTTTGAGATGAAGTCTCGCTGTTGTCATCCAGGCTGGAGTGCAATGGCGCGATCTCAGCTCACTGCAACCTCCACATCCCACTAACCCAGACTTTCTACTGATAATTCCTTTCTATTGATAATAACTCTTTCAACCAATTGCCAATCAGAAAATTTTAAATCTACCTATTACCTGGAAGTGCCCGCTTGGAGTTGCTCCATCCTTCCACATCAAACCAATATAAATCTTACATGTACTGATTGATGTCTTATGTCCCCCCAAATTATACAAAAGCAATCTGTACCCCAATCATCTTGGGCACATGCCGTCAGGACCTCCTGAGGCTGTGTAATGGGCACATCCTTAGCTGTGGCAAAAGAAACCTTCTAAATTGATTGAGACCTGTCTCAGATACTTTTGGATCCACAGAGTTAATGCTGATGAAGCGTGACCGCACAGTGGGCTTCACTTTTTCATCTGCAGGAAGGTGATAATGATGGCACCTGTCTCATGAGGCTACATAATGCGATGCTTAGCTCAGTGTATGGCACACAGAAAAAGCTCCATCCACGTTCTCTGTGGGTGTCCAAGGGGAGGGCTGAGCGCGTGATGGAGGGGACTGTAGGACAAAATGATTCTGTCTTGGGGAGAGAGCCAAGCAGGGTTCACAGAGCGGGTACCATTAGATCTGGACCTTGAAGGCTGGGAAAAAAGGGAAATGGGATGGGGGGCAGGCATTCCTGGCAGATGACATGGTCTGAGCAAAGACAGGGAGGCAGGACGTGCAGGGCACATCCAGAGATTGATGAGAACTCAGGGGAGGCAATAGCATGGGTGCAGGGATGTGTCGTGGTGAGAGATGAGGCCAGGGGATTTTGAGTGCCAGACTGAGGTGTTCAGACTGGATCCTGGGGACTGTCATGAGCCATGAAAGGTATCAGGACAGAGGAGGAGACTTGGAGAGATTCAGCCACCAGTGTGATCAGATCAGAATGTTTCTTTATGCATTGGGCAATTAAGGAATTCCAAAGCTTTTAGTTCACACAAATAAGACTCCAACAATCCTCAGATGCACATCTCTGGACAATTGTTCAATTAGTTCCTCCGAATAAATTCTTAAAAGTGGAACCTTTGAACCATGTAATTGGCATTTTTTATATCTGGGTCAGACACAGATGGAACAATTCAATCATTTGCCCTCGAAGAAGATGTCTCTTGCCACAAAAATAATGGCCAGTATTTGTGGAGCTCTTGCTGTGAGCCCCACGCTGCCTGGATGCTCTGTGAATCATTTTGTCTGTAATCCTCATAACACCTTTAGGTCATTACAGAGAACTATGCAGCGAGAAAACCAATGCTCAGAACGCTAGGTAACTTGCCTAAGGTCACACAGCCTACGAATCAGCCCCCGACTGTGTAGCGGGTCATGGGCTGGAAGGGCAATGGGCAAAAGCAGTCCTAGGCTAGGGGAGGTATCAGGAGTTGGAGGACTGTGTGAGCTTGGGTCAGTGACTATAGGCAACAGAGACCTAACAACATCCATCTCAAGATGAGTTTATGAGGATTATTATTATGTTTTGTACCAAGTTTCTGTTGAAGGTTGTTAAGATTAAATGAGTCACATCGCATGAATTGCTTAGAACAGGACCTGGTGTCCACTCTGAGCAATTCACTAAGCGTTTATCAATAACCAGTTTGAATCGGCCAACGTGGGCACGTTGGGAGGTGCTCCCCCTTGTGGTTATTGCTAGTATTGCGTGAAGATGACCACTTGGCACCCAACTCCCAGCATGCTCTGGGACAAAGGCCACAAAACCTGGGGGTGGGAAAAGACCCTGCCCCATCCCAGCTGGGGTCTGCTCCATCCTCTCACACAGGGGATGGTGATTTCCCATCACAACCTCCTGTCTGGTTGACCTCTCTGCACCTGTTTCCCCACCCATATTAATAACTTAGCACAGAACTGATAGCCACAAAGAATTGCCTCTGGTTCCCTGCCCAGGAAAGAGGCAAGCTTTCCCTAGAGGGAGGGCTTCCCACTTGTACATGGTTAGAGTGTTTGGAGGAGGTGTTCCAGCTCTGTGGATGCCCGTTCAAGTAAGGTTGCCAGGCAAAATACAGGATGCCCAGTTTAGTATAAGTATGCCCCATGCAATGTTAGGGGCACACTTCTAAAACATCCTTTGCTGTTTATCCAAAATTCACATTTGAGCACCCTGTTATTTGCTAAACTCAGCAAGTGCCCCTGGGAGTTTGGGGCAGAGGCAGGGGCTGGGCTGCCTGGGAGGGGGCAACTACCCATTCTGTGCCAGGAACCTGGGATTTCTCACTTCAGCCCTCCCAAGCTGGTGGGAGGAGTCTCTGTTGCTAGCTCCACTTCAACATGAGGCCAATGGCGTCTGAAAGCCACACAGGTGATGTGTGCAGCCTCCAGGATAGATGCGGATTCACAGAGGAGAAGCAGAGACCTCCACAAGCAGCTGCTACAGCAATGGAGGGAGTGTTGGCCTAGAGGGAGCCCAGAGTGAAACCACTTTTGCAAAAATCGTAACAGTGAGAAAATTATGGCAGTGAAAGAGATCTGATCTAGCCAAGTCCTAATCTTGCCCTTGACCTTCAAGCTGCCCCTAATTATTCCTGGGCTTAGGCCAAGCTAACTTAGGGAGACAGTTTATAGTTTAAATGATAATAGCCCTTCCCCAAAACTCAACCACCTTTGCGAAGCTAATAAGAGACCACCAGGGTAGGAGAACAGAGAAGGCTGAATTCTCCTGAGGTGTAGACATAAATGATAGCCAGTCATTATTCCAGAGGTGAGATGATATGCAACTTCCCCAAGTACTCCTGCAGATAACATCACTATTTTAGAACCTAAGATTGGTCTTTTGTTGTTATTTTTGTCTTGTTTTGTTTAGAAACACCTTTCATTTGGGTAACATGTTCCAACACAGGTCAGTTAATAAAATAGATTCTAAAGAATATGGCTCTATGCACAGCCTTCCCTCCCCGAAAATAACCTTTGGGAATAGGCATTCCCTTTCCCCCTTGGGCTCCTCGAATTGATTCAGAAGAATGTTTTGGGAGCTCATGTTTATCATCTGGGCAGGGGGGTACCATGTCCATGTCCCGTATTCCTGGGGTAGAGCAGCAGTAGGTGGCTGCAACTCTCCAACCCTCTCCCAACCCCGGCCCAGCAAGCATTTCTCTCCCACCCCAGGATCTGGGACCGAAAGAAAGAGCAAGCAGCCCCCTCCACTGAGGTGCTGGGCAGGGCTCAGTGGCACATCACTGTGCTTTGAAAAAGAGGGAGGGGATTTGTTTGGCACTTTAAAAATAGGGTGAGCAAGGCCAGGCGCGGTGACTCACGCCTGTAATCCCAGCACTGTGGGAGGCCGGGGTGGGCGGATCACGAGATCAGGAGTTTGAGATCAGCCTGGCCAACATGGTGAAACCCCATCTCTACTAAAAATACA
The DNA here is from genome assembly GCF_003255815.1 of Theropithecus gelada. Taxonomy (NCBI): domain Eukaryota; kingdom Metazoa; phylum Chordata; class Mammalia; order Primates; family Cercopithecidae; genus Theropithecus; species Theropithecus gelada. Next base: position 20,088,347 of record NC_037678.1, read on the forward strand.
AAATTTAGCCAGGCGTGGTGGCGGGCACCTGTAATCCCAGCTACTGGGGAGGCTGAGGCAGAAGAATCGCTTGCACCCAGGAGGCAGAGGTTGCAGTGAGCTGAGATTGTACCACTGCACTCCAGCCTGGGTGACAGAGTGAGACTCCTTCTCAAGAAAAGAAAATAAAGAGAGAGAGCGAGCAGGACTGCAGAGAAGATATCAAAATGGCAGGGAGAGACCATGTGGCACTAGTCCCCTGGGAGAAGGGAAGAGGGAGATAGATATGAGAGTAGGAGCTAAAAAAGCACCAGGGCTCTGCTCCAAGTGACGGGTGCTGAAATGGGGTAGAACCAACAGGACACTGACTCTGGGTTTATGCCCTCTCTATCCCTCTATCCCACAGCAGCCGTGTGCCCACCTGCAGCCTCCCATATCAGCCTGTCCCTATGTATAGTGTCCAACCTCTGATTCTAGCAGTCAAGTGTCTTCCCCAATCCTAATATCAGAGGCTTTCAAACCAGAGTGACTCCATCTTGAGTAGGGACTGGGTAAAATAAAGCTGAGACCTACTGGGCTGCATTCCCAGGAGGTTAGGCATTCTTAGTCACAGGATGAGATAGGAGGTTGGCACAAGATACAGGTCACAAAGAGTTTGCTGATAAAACAGGATGTAGTGGCCAGGTGCGGTGGCTCACACCTGTAATCCCAGCACTTTGGGAGGCCGAGGTGGGTGGATCACTTGAGATCTGGAGTTCGAGACCAGCCTGACCAACATAGTGAAACCCCGTTTCTACTAAAAATACAAAATTAGCAGGACGTGGTGGCACATGCCTGTAATCCCAGCTACTCGGGACCTGAGGCAGGAGAGTCGTTGAACCTGGGGAGGCAGAGGTTGTAGTGAGCCAAGATCACACCATTGCACTGCAGCCTGGGTGAGAGAGCAAGACTCTGTCTTGAAAAAAAAAAACAACAAAAAAAAACAGGATGTGGTGAAGAAGCCAGCCAAAAACCACCAAAACCAAGATGGCAATGAAAGTGACCTCTGATCATCCTCATTGCTCATCATACGCTAATTATAATACATTAGCATGCTAAAAGACACTCCCACCAGCACCACAACAGTTTACAAATGCCATGGCAACATCAGGATGTTACCCTATATAGTCTAAAAAGGGGAGAAACCATCAGTTATGGGAATTGCCCGCTTCTTTCCAAGAAAACTGATGAGTAATTGTTTAATATATGCTTTTTGTTTGTCTGTTTGTTTTTTGGAGATGGAGTCCCGCTCTGTTGTCTAGGCTGGGGTGCAGTGGCATGATCTCGGCTCACTGCCACCTCCACCTCCCAGGTTCAAGCGATTTTCTTGCCTCAGCCTCCTGAGTAGCTGGGATTAAAGGCGCACACCACCATGCCTGGCTAATTATTTTGTGTTTTTAATAGAGACAGCGTTTCTCCATGTTGGCTAGGCTGGTCTCAAACTCCTGACCTCAGGTGATCCACCTGCCTTGGCCTCCTGAAGTGTTGGGATTACAGGCGTGAGCCACCGCGCTTGGCTTATGCTTGAAAGTACCATTGCAAAATTATAACTGAGACAGTGAAAGAGATCTGAACTAACCAAGTACGTCTTGCTTTTTTTTTTTTATCCCAGCTTTTTTTGGAGATGGACTCTTGCTTTGTTACCATGGCAGGAGTACAGTGGCACAATCTCAGCTCACTCCGCCTCCTGAGTTCAAGTGATTCTTCTGCCTCAGCCTCCCAAGTAGCTGGGATTACAGATGCCCACCATCATGCCCAGCTAATTTTTGTATTTTTAGTAGAGACGGGATTTCATCATGTTGGCCAGGCTGGTCTCGAGCTGCTGACCTCAACCTGAAGTGATCTGCCTGCCTCAGCCTCCCCTAATGCTGGGATTACAGGCGCTCCACCATGCCCAGCCTCATCTTGCTTCTAACCTCCAAGTTGTCCTTGTTCATTCCTAGGCATAGGCTGAATTAACTTTGGAAGGAACTTAGTTTATAGTTTATAGTTTAAAACAAAGAAGATAACAGCCCTTTCCCAGAACAAACCTACTTCTCGCCTGGGGACTAGACTGCCTTGGTAGGAATAACAAATTAGCCAAAAGATTATAAATTGTAGTTTAGGAGTCATGCAGCTGGAGGCTACAAGATTCTGTCCCTCCCCAGGTTGCTCCTGGGGGTAACATCACTATTGTAAAGCCTAAGACCAGTGCTTGAGATATTTTGCAGACCCTGCACTTGATGGATCAGCTGGCACCACACACATCAATAAACTGGCTCAGCCAGGCGCAGTGGTTCATGCCTGTAATCCCAGCACTTTGGGAGGCCAAGGCGGCGGATCACCTGAGGTCGGGAGTTCGAGACCAGCCTGACCAACATGGAGAAACCCCGTCTCTACTAAAACTACAAAATTAGCCGTGCGTGGTGGCTCATGCCTGTAATCCCAGTTACCAGGGAGGCTGAGGCAGGAGAATCGCTTGAACCTGGGAGGCGGAGGTTGCAGTGAGCCGAGATCGTGCCACTGCACTCCAGCCTGGACAACAAGAGTGAAACTCCATCTCAAAAATAAATAAAAAAAAAAAAATAAAATAAAATAAATTGGCTCATGTGATCTTGTGGCCCCCACCCGGGAACTGACTCAGCACAAAAGGACAGCTTCCACTCCCTGTGATTTCATCTCCGACCCAACCAATCAGCACTCCTGACTCACTGGCGGCCCCTACTCACCAAATTATTCTTAAAAACTCTGATCCCCGAATGCTCGGGGAGACTGATTTGAGTAATAATAAAATTCCAGTCTCCCGCACAGCAGGCTCTGTGTGAATTACTGTTTCTCTATTGCAATTCCCGTCTTGATCAATTGGCTCTGTCTAGGCAGTGGGCAAGGAGAACACGCTGGGTAGTTACATGATCAAGAAATAACTATAAGTATAGTCAGTCAAGCAGCCCATGCTGCTGCTCCTCTGTCTGTGGAGTATTCATTAATTCCTTTACTTTAGTTGGTTTTTGTTATTGTTGTTGTTGTTGTCGTTTTTGAGACGGAGTCTCACTCTGTCACCCAGGCTGGAGTGCAGTGGCGTATTCTTGGCTCACTGCAACCTCTGCCTCCCGGATTCAAGCGATTCTCCTGCTTTCAGCCTCCCGAGTAGCTGGGATTACAGGCATGTGCCACCATGCCCGTCTAATTTTTGTATTTTTAATAGAAACAGGGTTCACCATGTCAGCCAGGCTGGTCTTGATCTCCTGATGTTGTGATCTGCCCGCCTCGGCCTCCCAAAGCGCTGGGATTACAGGTGTGAGTCACCGCGTCTGGCCTTCCTTTACTTTCTTAATAAACTTGCTTTCACTTTATGGACTTACCTCGAATTCTTTCTTGTGTAAGAGCGAAGAACCTTCTCTTGGGGTCTGGATTGAGACCCCTTTCTAGTAACACTAATGTCCCCAATCATGTCTCTAGTGACTAAACTATCTCTTGTTTCCTGGGGCTGGGACCAGTCTCTCTTGCCTGCCCACTTCCCTCTCATGGATCAGATAGTCCCAAAGGCTCCATCCTTAGCTCCTAAAGAAAGCTTTGGTCCTCAGAACCTCCCTTCCCATTCCTTCCTTTTCCCCACACACTGGGGCAGGGAGGGAGAGGCAAGGGCCTCTCTTTCAAAGCCCCTTAGATTTGGATGAAGAGCAGGCCAATGAGCAGGGCACAGCCTGCTAGGAGCAGAATGACCTTGAGGATCCTTTGCTCAGAAGTCGCCAGCTCCCGGGCAGGATTTCCAGAAAGGTGATATAGAGGAAGCTGCCAGCCGCCATGCCCTCTAGCACAGACTGGGCCAGCTGGCGCAGAGGCCCTGCTGACTGTTAGAGCCGCACCCATCCGGATGCCTAGAAGTGTCATGCATGAGAAGTGGATCCCACAGCCAGCCACCTGTAACCCCAAGGGGCTCTGCAGCAGCTGCAGGGACAGGCTGACAGCCACAGTGCCGTTGTGGAGCAGCAAAGCCAGGCGTAGCTCCATGGCCCAAGCCCCGTCTTGCTGCAGCCCCTTGAACACTGAGTATAGAGCCAGGGAGAAGACCAGAACATGGGCACGCAGGGCTGAGGGGGCTGCTGGGGCTCCATTCGCCTGTGGAACCCCTGGCTCTTCAGGAAGATTGGCCTTTTGAGGTATCTTTTTTTTTTTGAGATGGAGTTTCTCTCTTGTCACTCAGGCTGGAGTTCAATGGCACAATCTTGGCTCACTGCAACCTCCACCTCCTGGGTTCAAGCAATTCTGCCTCAGCCTCCCGAGTAGCTGGGATTACAGGCGCCCGTCACCACGTCCAGTTAGTTTTTGTATTTTTAGTAGAGACAGGAGTTTCACCATGTTGGCCAGGCTGGTCTCAAACTCCTGACCTCAGGTGATCCACCCACCTCCGCTTCCCAAAGTGCTGGGATTACAGGTGTGAGCCACTGCGCCCGGCCTTTTTTGAGGTATCTTTTCAGGTTTTTTGTATGTCTGACACCAGTGGTTCCAGCTGGACCTGCCAACTGCTCCTGCGGCCTCACCCAGAAGTGACTCAGCGTGCAGGATCATTTCCCACACCCTAATCATTGCAGCCTCAACCAGTCAGTGGCAGGCCCCATTCCCTAGCCACCCCCACCACCCTTCCCCTAAACTACATTTGAAAAACCCTAGCCCCTAAATGCTCCAAGAGACTAATTTGAATAATAAAAAAACTCCAGTCTCGGTGGCTCCTGCTTGTAATCCCAGCACTTTGGGACGGCAAGGCGGGTCGATCACCTGAGGTCAGGAGTTCAAGACCAGCCTAGCCAACATGGTGAAACCCCATTTCTACTAAAAAATACAAAAATTAGCCAGGCGTGGTGGCACATGCCTGTAGTCCCAGCTACTTGTCTCCTTGAGACAGGAGAATGGGTTGAACCTGGGAGGAGGAGGTTGCAGTGAGCCGAGATCACGGCACTGCACTCCAGCCTGCATGACAGAGCGAGACTTCATCTCAAAAGAAAAACAGAAACAAACAAACAAAAAAACAACTCCGGTCTCCTGTTCAGTCAGTTCTGCATAAACTCTTTCTCCACTGCAATTCCCCTGCCTTCATAACCCACTGGGTGGTTACAAGAGGAGCTTCCCAAGCCAGTTAGAGGGGGTCAGAGGTCACCTTGGGTTGGGGAGCGGGAACTGAGGGAGGAGGGGGCTGTAATCAGGGTAGGGCTGGTGGACCTGCAGGACAGGCTGGGGGAAAGGCATGGAAGGGAGTTTCCCAATAGGAGGGAACAGTATATGAGAAAGCCTGGGCAGGAGAAACACCAGATCTAAGGACCCAAAAAGGACAGAATGGCTGAAATGAAGATTTGGGGTGGGGCAGTGAGAAGGGTGTGTATGATAGGGGCGTTATCCAAATCACCAAGGTCCATGAGAGCCGCTATGAGGGTCTGGACTCTGTTCTGAACATTTTAAGAAGTGGTTGGCCAGAGAGAACATTTAGAGAGGAACAAGCTAGAGGCTGCTACCGTGATATATGTCTAGAGGAGATAAATAGGAGATGTGGTGCCAGAGTATTGGGGACAGAAGCCACAAGAATGAGTGGGAGCAGCCAGGGCAGACAGAGGAGGGCCTGAGCCCAAGCGTTTAGCACTGGGGTGACAGCCAGAGAGGTAGAAAGAAATCTGGAGGGAGAGCTCCAGATAGCCAGGAGACACAGCTGAGGCTGGCTTTCCCTTCTCCCTCCCAGGCAGTTTTGGGGAGGGAATAATAGATCAGGCTTGAGTCTTACCTGTGACCATATATGCTGGGAGGCCTTTGCCAGGTCACTTGCCCTCTCTGATCCTTAGAATGTAAGTCTGGAATGGGGAGCAGTGTTATCCACTGTGAAAGGAAAATAAATCTGGGGACCCCAAAATCACTAAGCCAAAGGGAAAAGACAAGCCAGGAACTGCATCAGGCAAACCTGCCTCCCATTTTATTCCTAAATAAGATAGCTACAAAGATTAAAAAGCTACATACCTCACGCACATTTTGCCCACAAGGAAATTCCTTGTGGGCCTCAAGATTTTTACCCTAAAACAGTTCTGCTGGGTTTCACCCTGGCATTGTAAATGGATAGCTGATCTTCACAAGTGCGGGACAAAGGACAGAACTCAAAGTCATCCCTCTGCTCACCTGAGACAAATGCATATCTGATTGCTTCCTCTGCCTTATTGTTTAGGTAAAAATGCAGCTTCACTGAACCAGACTAAAGCCTAAGTGACTATTCCTTTAACCCCTGCTCACATGTAAATTGTGTATTCAGTGACAGGCTGATAAGCACCCAAAAGAACTAAGCCTTTTATGTCTTATCTACCTATGACCTGGAAGCCTCCGCCCCACTTCAAGTTGCCCTGCCTTTCCAGACCAAACCCATGTACATTTTACACACATTGATCAACGTCTCATGTCTCCCTGAAATGTTTAAAACCAAGCTGTGCCCCAACCATCTTGGGCACATGGCATCAGGATGAGGCTGTCATGGATGCGTCCTTAACCTTGGAAAAATAAACTTTCTAAATTGATTGAGACCTGTCTCAGATACTTTTGGTTCACACTACCTACCCCCTGGGTTAGCAAGAGAGTCAGAAGAATGGTGGTAAACCACAGGCTTTCCCAGGGTAGAGAGACCCTGCCTTGTCAGTTTCCATGGTATAAATGTGTCCATCATGGCTTATTTCAGGCTTTCCACATAAAGTGATACACAGTGGCACACGATAATGTGGTCTTTCCGCCAAACGGAATAGCTATAAATAAGCTCCCAAGAGCATAGATGATAGTAAAGTGTGGTAAAATGATTACGAGGCAATACGTTTTGAGCATTTACTTTGTTTTTAGTACAATGTATTTAAATCTAAGTTTATATCATTTATCTTTTCATATTGTTAATTTATTTTATTTTATTTATTTATTTATTTAATTATTTTGAGACAGGGTCTCATTCTGCTGCCCATGCTGGAATGCAGTGGCATGATTACGGCTCACTGCAGCCTCAAACTCCCAGGCATAAGCAATCCTCCCATCTCAACCTCCTGAGTAACTGGGACTACAGGTGTGCACCACCACACCCAGCTAATTTTTATATTTTTTGTAAAGACAGGGTTTCACTATGTTGCCCAGACTGGTTTCGAACTCCTGGGCTTAAGCAGATCACCTACCTTGGCCTCCCAAAGTGTTAGAACTATAGGCATGAGCCACCACACCCAGCCTACATTATTTAATTTTTAATAATGGCTGTGTCTAACAATGAGCTCATAAAATTCCTGAAAAGCTAACAGTTGGCTGTGATCCCTACCAGCCAGCTGTGACATGCCACTCACTGGTCTACAAGCAAGAGGATGTGCAAAGTAAACCTCCAATGGGTCCTCCTCTCTGTCATCCTCAAGAGGCTCAACCTCTGCCCTAGGGGGCTGCTGGCTTCTCAAACATTAAGGGGCAAAGGCAGGAGTGCTCTGAGCCCAGCCTACCCAAGGCAGCCACAGCTTTGGGGGAAAAATGCACTTCTTTCCACCCCTCCCACCCCTGCCTGAGTCCTGCCATGCCTAAGACAGTATCCCCTAACAGTGGCCCCTGTTTTGGGGACCTCATGTTCTCAGCCCTTCCTCAGGAAAACCAGAGAGCTAAACTCACTGGTGAACATCTCTTTATTGGAAAACGCTGGTGGGTGTGGGGGCTCCTTAGACTCCGCTGCCCGGACCTGCATCTGGACATGCTTCAAAGCTCTGGGTCCTGAGCCAGCAGTAGTAAAGGAAGACACAGATGTCCATCCCCAGGGCGGACAGCAACACCAAGAGCAGAGTCCCTGTTACGAGTGTCAGTGAGCTGGGAAGACTTCCATATATAAGAGGGAGAGGCTAGTTAGGACCTGGAGAGGCAAGAAGTGTGCCAGCGGCGGCAGGAAGTGCACCAGCAGGGGCAGGAAATAAACCAGCAGAGGCAGGAAGTGCACCAGCAGAGGCAGGAAGTGCACCAGCAGAGGTAGGAAGTGCATCAGCGGGGGCAGAAAATGCACCAGAAGAGGCAGGAAGTGTACTAGCAGGGGCAGGGAGGAGACTGGATGACAGCCCCCATTACCCAGAACCATGTTGTTCACATGGGAGAGGGTGCAGGGATTCCGGCCTCAACTGGTACCTACGTGACCTCAAGCCTCAGTTTCCTCATCTATAGAATGGGATCTGATTGTGTCTACTGCATGGGATTATTGGGAGGATTCTTGGGAGGATTAAACAGAAAAATGGAAGCCCCGGCCCCTCCCTTCGCAGATAGGCAACAAAGGCAGCATTTATTAACAATATCCAGTGGGCAGCAGTTACTGTTCTTCTGGATAAGGAGGCTTAAAGGGGTAAGTGGCTTCCAGGGTCATGAGGTAAGCAAGCTCATAGCCAGATTGCCTGAGGTTTCAGGCTCTGCCCTGGCAGGCCACAAATGGGGGTTCAGAGAGGAGGGGGAGGGGAGAAGGAGGAAGCCAGAGCCTGGTTCTACAGGGACAGCCAAAGACCACTGGATGTGGGGCCCCAGTGTCTCTCACTGTGAAGGGGACTTGGAGAAGAGCCCAGGCTACAGGAGAGGCCTCCCTCACTCGTCTCCAGGCCCCCTAGAGTCAGAAACCTGACTCAACTCAGAGGACAAGTCAGCCTTTTCTGTCACCTGATTGGAAGCCTTCTTAGGGGCCTGATTGGAAGTCTTCTCAGGGGCCTGATTGTAATCTGGAAGCCAAAGACATCAAAGACAGTTTTAAGCCAAAACACAACATGCCCTCACTCCCCCAACATACACAGCTGTAAACTTCTGACCTTCTACTATTTGCTTACTGATGCTGAAAGTTGAGAGAATATGAAGCTATTTTTTTCCTAAGGAGAGAAAGATAACATGTTGTTTATACTATGGTGTGAGTGACTACAAGCTTTCTCTCTCCTCTGTGAAACTCTCAGAAGGGCATATATCAAGGGTTATGTGGGTGGAGATGAAGGGGTCTCCAGATATCTGTTTAATAAAGATTAGATGAGAGCCTCAAAAGTGGCAGACCAATCTAATGCTCTCATTTTGCACTTGGGGAAACCAAGGCCCAGAAATGGAAAGGATTGCCCAAGGTCCCACACAGTAGGAGCCTCTCCAGACAGGGTCCAGAAGCCAGGGCCCTCCTTGGTTCTGATCAATGGGCACCTCGAGTGGGTCTTTGTGGCCCAGGCCAGTGTCAGTTTCCTCAGAGGCCTTTAGTAGTAAGATGATGCCTTCTATAAGCCTGTTCATGCAAAGCTGTGACTGGTTTCCTTGGCCAGCTGCCTCCCTTGCCTCAGAGCCTACCTCCACCCTCCACACCCAAATCTGGGGCCTCCTACCTGCCAAGGACCTTTGATAGGGTAACCAGGGGGCCAGGCAGGTAACCTCACAACCGTTACACATACTCCCAGGGCAGCATCCAGAAGTTCCTACCTAGAGGTCAGGGACGGGGGTGGTCAGTGCACCAGACATGGGAACTGGGGGTGGCATGGACCAGACCTGCATTTAACAAGCAAAGAAACAGAGGCTAACAAAAGGTCAGTGACTTACCCATGATGTCACAGCCAGCAAGAGCTGGCGCTGGGATTTGAGCCTGGGTCTAGGTCACAGTCCAAAGTCTCCATTCCCATTATGAGGTGAAGACCTCATAGCCAGGCATGACAGGGACCTGAGAGGTGAAGGCTACACTAAGTCATCATTGCACCGCTGTACTCCAGCCTGGGCAACAGAGCGAGACCCTGTCTCAAGGGGAAAAAAAAAGCCAATTCTGCTTTGAAGAACGATGTATTTGGTGGTAGACACTGTGGTGTTCCCTTCTGTGAGCCTCAGTGTCTTCATGTGGGAAATGGGAATGATGGTTTTTATCTCCTCACGAGGCTGTTGAGGATGCAAGAAACAAATGCACGTAAAGGGCATGTGCAAACACACAGATGCTAAATGGCAAATCTGCATCAAATCCTTAGCTACTGAATTCTGCAGTGATACAGTGCTCTGCATCTTTCAGAGAAAGACTCACACTCAGAGAGGCTGTGACTTGCCAATCAGTATGATCTGATTCTACTCTTCTCTCCAGCCCAGACACCCCAGCTCTGCTCCCCCGAATCTCCTGGGTACCCCCTGGCTCTTGGCAGCCTTGTCCTCATGAGCCTCCAACAGCCCCCTTACCAGTTGGATGAAGCCATTAGCTTTAAATGAAGACCTCATAGCCAGGCATGACAGGGACCAGGGAGGGCAGGTAAGTGCCAAGGCACAGGTGGCAAGCATCCACCTGGGGTTCCTTCCTCACTGCCTGGACGTCTGTCTCATTACATTCCTGCAGGAGGCTGTCTCCTGGGAGTCCAGCCCAGGCTAGCTCAGGCGGAGAACCAGACTCAGTGAGAACATGGCCAGCAGAGGGTGCCCCAAAACTTCCCCCAGCATCCCCCACCTTCAATTAATTCCTTGCATCTCCAGAATGGAGCAAGGAGCCGGCACAGTGGCTCACGCTTCCAATCCCAGCACTTTGGGAGGCTAAGGCGGGCAGATCACTTGAGGTCAGGAGTTCAAGAGCCGCCTGGCCAACATGGTGAAATCCCTTCTGTACTAAAAACACAAAAATTAGCTGGACATGGTGGCATGCACTTCTAGTCCCAGCTACTTGGGATGCTGAGGCAGGAGAATTGCTTGAACCCAGGACGGGGAGGTTGCAGTGAGCCGAGTTTGTGCCACTGCACTTCAGCCTGGGTGACAGACTCGGTCTCAAATAATAATAATAATAATAATGGAGCAGGGTAAAATGTTGGGGTGTTGTAGGGATGGTGGTGTTTCCCCCTACAGACAGGATGTCCACCGACCTCATCCCCATCAGCCTGGCCTGGGAGTGCCTGAAAGCCCCTTATGTGAGCACCTACTATGTGCCAGGCATCTGCAAACCTGCACCCCAGTAGTTCCTTACAAGGCATCACCAGTGGGGCAGTCAAGGGCACGGGGGCCCACAGTAGGGCATAGTAAGCGGCAACAACAGAAGGGGCCCTGGAGCTGGTTCGGAAGGATGCTCCTAGCTGGCCAAGAGGGAAAGGATTTGCAGCTGAGGAACAGTGTGTTGTGAGGAAAGGCATAGAGGCACAGGAGGGCAGGTGATGGGGAGGACAAGGCTGGGCGCTTAGGCTGTGCCCATGAGCACAAAGCCTGCATGTGGCCTGGGCAGCTCCCAGCTTTAGGGAGAGCCTGCAGACTGGAAGGTGGAGAGTGAGTGAGCAAGGAATTGGTGGTAGATGCCAGGAGATGTCACCGGGATGCAGGTGTGAACGTGCCCCGCCTGGGGCTGGGAGTGCCGGGGATGAGCTGGGAAAATGTTGGACTGGAGAAGGATGTGACTGCCAGCTCAGACAGGGAATGGGGGGTGGGGAGGGGGGGCTAGAGAACAAGGCGGGGCTTAGAACCTTTAAGGGAGCTGGGAGGGAGCGGCAGGTGACTGGGCAGAGGCCATAGGGGCTTGGGAAGGGGACCTTGCCAGTGTGGGACAGTAAGAGTAGCAGAGAAAGCCTCACCCCACATCACACTCATCCTGTAGCCATGGATACTCCCAGAGCAGCAGGGACCACCACCCCGGAGCCCCCATCCTGTCTTGCTGGCAGCACCCCCACCCAGCCCTGCAGCCCCTTTAAGTCCCAGCCCAGGTGCAGGCAAGTCCCACCAGGGCAGGATCAGCCTACCTGACTGCACCTGGGCTGCGAGGGGTGGGGCCAGGGTCTTGGCAGGAGCTGATTTGGGGCTTGGGGCAGGGCTGAGGGGCCCAGGTGTGCTTTGGCCCTGTACTCCCACCTCTCTATCTCTCTGAGCTGTTGAGGGAGCTGGCCCAGGATCGAGCCCAGCAGCTCAGGGGAAGCCACAAGGAAAACAGACCATTCCCTGATTCTAAGAAGCCCCCTGGTCACTTCCTTCTCTGCAGGCTGCTGAGTCCCCTCATGAGGAGGTCTCATGTGACCCTCATATAGGGCTGCCACTACCATCTTGGGCACCTTCAGGCTCAGATGGCATCTGCCTAACATGGCCCCTCCCAGAGGGGTCGGTGCTTTAGGAGGCTTGCAACAAGAGGGCAATGCCAGGCTGAGTGCAGTGGCTCATTCCTATAATCCCAGCTCATTTCCTATAATCCCACTGAGGTGGGAGGATTGTTTGAGCCTAGGCATTCAAGGCCAGCCTGGGCAACATAGGGAGACCCCCATCTCTATTAAAAGTAAGTAAAGGCTAATGCCTACCCCAAAGGAGGCTGGCAGCACCAATGTGGGACACCAGGTACCTGCAGGGAAGCACTGATGGGCGGGAGGCTGCTACCCATCCCTCCTCCCCACCGCCACATCCTTGCTCATCCCAAACAGAAATGAAGACACAACAGCCTTGTCAGGATTTATTGGGTCAGGGAAGGGCCTGGCCAGAGAATCTGTCCTGAGGTGTCCCTGGTACTGCACTCCTGACTTTCTCCCTGAGTTGTCTGCCGCTCCTTGTTTAGCCGTGCCACCGTGGGGTGACTTTGTCAAGCACCTGGGAGTCCTGGGTTCCCAGCTTGCCAAGTGATCTTGGGCCTATTCCTTGCCCTCCCTGAGCCTCAGTCTCTCACCCTCCATGGGAGGATGTAATTTTCCTGAAAAAGACAGGGCTGGGCCCACCCAGGGTCCACTTCCACTCAGCCTCATGGATTAAGGGGAAGCAGACAGGGTTCAGGGCCCGCCCGTCTGTGACTCTGCAGCCACTGCTTCTTGAAGCCTTTGTCTCTAAGCTTCTGTCCGGCTCAAACCGACTCAGGTGCCAGGGTCTTTGGACCCCAGGGAACCAGGTGTCCACATCCCCTGGCAGGAGTGGGAGGTTGACATGAAGCAGGAGGAGGCTGATGCACAGGCCAGGTACCAGCGTGTGATCAGGAGGAGCTGGGCTTCCCGACTGACGGGTAGAGCTTGCGCAGGCTGGAGTCCAGGAGGAAATCCACTGACCTGCAGGGAGTGAGATGGTGGTGAGCAGGTGCCCAAGGGTGTTCATGAGGGAACAGAAGGCAGAAGGCCAGGGTTAGGGAAAGAGATGCTTAGATTCAGGATACAAATGCCATACAGGCAGAGACCCACCCTTATCCTGATCCTCCCACCTTGGGTTACTTGGGGAAGCTAGACTCAAATTCTCAGAATAGAAGCCATCCTCTTCTTTATTCAGGAGGAAATTGAGGCACTGGGTAAAAGACTTGCTCAGGGCCTCAGGGTCAGCTATCTTCTTCTGGAGAAAGACTCCTCCTCTCATTCTTACATTGGTCTGGTTGGGTTGAGCCCATCTCTGGTTCTAAGACCAAGTATGTGACCCAAGTCTGGCCAATCAACAAAGGGAAACTGGCTCATAGGGTGGGCATGCAGTCCAGAATGGACCACCGACACCCTTACTTGGGATTTTTGTTGTTACTATTTAAAAGCTTCTGCTGGGGGAGGCTAAGCTGGTGGGATAGAAGTTGGGAGCTGCTAGGGCCATTTCTGCTCCCACAAGGAGAAAGCAGGTGAAGCCAGCAAGAAGTAGGGTGGGGTGGGGAGAAAGGCAGCAGGATGGGGAGACGCAGACCCTTAATGATATCATTTGGGTACCTAGATCCAGCCGTGCCTAAATGCAACACAAACCTGGACTTTTACTCCATTTTATTCAAACTTTCAGTTTGAGTTAGGCTTCTGTCACCAATACCTCCCAAAATGCATCCCCTCCAGGGTGCACCTGCTCCTGCCTCCCTCTGGTTGTTTTGTAACACTAGGCTTTCTTTCTGGGAATTTACTTGTCCTGTGTCCCATACCCTCGAGGCACCCCTCTTCTTTTATTGCTAAAGTGCCTGCCAGACCATATGACAAGGGTACAGGCTGTCCTTTCTACCCCAGGGGCCAAGTGCCAGCCTTGTCCCTGCTATTGTTCCAGCAAAGTGGGCATGACCCACACTTCGCAGAGGGTAGCTCTACCTGGAGAGTGGATGATCCCTGAGGCCAGGAAGGCACCCACCTGTCAATGGGGTGGATAATGACGGGGATGGTCAACAGCCCAAGCACAGTGGTGCTCCACTTGCGGACAGCCAGGGGCCAGCGGGTGGCAGTGCCCAGGACATAAAGAGAGGCGGCACACACGCGGTTGATGGTGAAGCCCGGAATGGCCACAGAGGCCAGAGCCTGCCATACAAAGGTGTCCACCACAGCCACGGTCACCCTGGCGCTGCGGCCTGCTTCAGGGCTCGGTACCTGATGGGCGTAGAGACACTTAATCCAGCTGGGGCAGAGGCAGGAAATCCTGCAACAAGGGGCATGAGGCTAGACCTGGGGGGGCAAGTGGCCAGTGGACTTGTCCACACCCAGGAGTGGGGTACAGTCTGCCGCATCCAGGTCTGGGAGTGAGAGTGTGGGGGCGGGGGTACACTGTCCTACAAACAGGACTGTCTGTGGACTGCACTAGGCAAGGTTGTAGGGACCGGAGTGTCCCACAGGGACTTTATCACATGCAAGGCTGCGGACTGAACCACACAGGAAGAGAGCTGGGGTGGGGAGTTGGAAAATAGGCTAACACTCACCTCTCCAGCCTTCTTGCCTTTGTCAATGGCATCCGCCAGCACGTAGGAGCTGGCCACGCCATAGCTCAGCCACACCACCGCCGCTGGCACAAGAGAGCGGAAAGCCTCGCCCACCTCATTGGCATAGCCTGGGGGAGGGAACATTTAATTCCTAGGTTCACGAACTGTTCCACAAGGGGGCGCTGGAGCAGGCTAGTTCTCATCCTAACCAGCTAAGCAGTCCCTGGGTGACCTTAGGCAAGTGACTTTACCTCTCTGAGCCTGCCTTTCCAAGATGTAAACGGCTGCTATGATGCCCACCTCGGACTCGGGCCACTGAGGGCGGGCTGAGCACAGAGTCACCATTACCATTGCTTATTGGTTAGATTTCCTGGTCTTGGTCCCAGGAGTAACTGCGCTAATGAGGTGACAGGCACCCAGAGGGGCAGAGTGATCGAGGGCAGCGCCACTGACTGGACGCTCGCCAAGTGCCAGGCCTTTCTGCGCTTTATCCCATCCACCCTCGCAACCACTACTCAATGACAGAGGCCCTCGTGTGCATCTGGTTTGTTTTTGGTTTTGTTTTTGTTTTTTGCCGAGGAGGAAACTGAGGTTCAGACAGAATCAGTGCGTGTCAGGACCGAAATGGGCGTGGAGATCTCAACTCCACAGCCAGCCAGAGCGCATGCCAGAGCTGGCAGCCCGCTCACCCCATGCGAGCTTCCGCCCTGGGCGGCCCACCAGGGTAGTGTGACCTTGGGCAAGTCCCTAGCCCTATCTGAGCCCAGTCTCCGGCCCAAAAGCAGAATGAGAACTAAGAACCTCCCGCCTCCTCTAGGCCCCGGGCCGGCGTCGGGCGACCCCTGCTTCCCCAGTCCAGTGGTGGTGGGGTCGCCGCGCCAGTCGCCCCGCGCTCACCCAGGTATCGCACCCACGTGTCCCGGTAGAGATCGCGCTCTGCGCCCCGCGGCTGCGGCTCTGACATGACTCTCCCGCCACAGCCTAGGCCACTGTAGCCTGTACTGGCTCCACTGCAGTCTCCGCCGCAGGCACTCTGGTCGGCCCGGCCGGGACCCGCCGAAAGTCCCGCGCCGAAGGACAGTTCAAGAAATCTCCGCCAGCAGGGAGCGTCTGCAAATTCCCCCGCGCACCGAAGCCCCTCTCCCAGGCTAGGGTTTTACAGATTGCTTTTCGTCACGCTTTCTCTGAGCGGTTGCCGCTAACCGCCCCCAGGACTGAGTGTAGGTTTTGGAGCCAAAGAGACAGGAGATCAAATCGGGGGATGCTACACTGCAAAGCTGGTGACCTCGGGCAAGAGTCTGCTTCTCCAGCCGCTCTTTATTCATTTGTAAAAACGAGGGAGGGACACAGACTGGGCCCGTTGGCTCACGTCTGTGATCCCAGCACTTTGGGAGGCCGGAGGCGGGAAGATCGCTTGAATCCAAGGGTTCAAGAACAGCCTGGACAACATAGCGAGACCTCGTCTCTACTTAAAAAAAAAAAAAAAAAAAAGTAATATTTAAAATGGGGAACACAATAGTGTCCACTCCCTAGGATGCTTCCGAGGAATTAATTATAAGTCACCATTTATTGAGTTTATTGCCAGTCTGGATGTTCGCTAAAGGGCTCTCCATGGCTTACACCTTAAACCCTCCCACCAGCCTGGGACTCCGTTTTACAGGTGAGAAAATGGAGGCACAGAGAAGGTGGGTCATTTTCCCAGAACACACAGCTGCCAAGTGGTGAAGTTGGGATTTGAATCCAAACAGTATGGATCCAGATCCCGTGCTCTTAATGTGAGCTCTAAATGAGGCTAGAGTAATGAACGGTAAGCGCCTGGAAGGTGGGTGCCTGGACTCTGAAGTGCCTTCTCAGCAGGCGCCATGTATAACTAGGAAGCACTCGCATCTAACTGGATCAGTATGTCCCCAGACTGAGCCTCTTGGGGACAGGGTGTTGAACGAATGAATGAATCGGTCAGGGGAGACAGAGTTGGGGTTAGTGATTACAACAGGAGGAAGCCTTCCCCTGGTGGACCTCAGTTTACCCAGGTGAGCAATGTGTATACTTCACTAAGTCTCTGTGACTCCTTGGCGGGTATAATTGAGCGGCATTGGAGAAAATCCTGGGTTCAAATCCTAGCTGTGCCGCCTACTGGCTGTTACCCTCCCTGAGCCCCAGTTCCCACGTCTGCAAAAAATAAGAGTAGCCAACATTGACGAGCACTTACTTATACCAAGCTCTTAAGCGCTTTGCACGGCTTATTTCCTTTAATCTTTGCAACAACCCAAAGTATAATAGTAAGCACAGGGTTACCGGGTATCGCGTGATACCCAGTAGGCCTCATTAAGAATTAGTTCTTATTTTCATCAAAGGTAGGGAAAATGAATAACACTGGCTCCCTATTGTGGCCCCCCGCTTTCAGCCCCAGGCGCCTCTGTCTTGTAGGGCTGTATAGGACAGTCCCGTCAGCAGTTACCTCAAGCGGAACTGGGCTTGTAGGTTGGGGAGGGTAGTTCGTCGGAGAAAAGTTGGTGGCGAACTCAGCGGTCCTCAGCCCCTTGAAACACCGGCAATGCTGGCGTGGAATTATTAGACAGTCCCTAAAACCACGTGATCGCTGCTCCTTCGCCGCCCTCTCACTCTCGGCCCACTGCTAACCCCGCAGGCGCTCGCCCCGACTCACACTTGGCTCGCACGGGCTACGCGGCACGTACTGAGCAGCTGGCGGGGCGGGGCCTCCGCCCTCATTGTGAAGACGATCAGGAGCATCCTTAGTGCCCTGATCAAAGATGGCGGAAGACAACCCACCAACTGGGCCAATCAAAAGGCAAGCTGGACGTGGCCCCTTGAGAAAGCTCACGCTAGAGCCGAAGAGAATTTCTGCGCATGCGCCCAACCTATTGGCGAAGCGGCTGCTGGGTCCCTTAGGCCGCCTAAGTTTGGGCTTCTTGAGTGAGAGGCAGCGAGGAGCCCAGCGGTGGGCATTGAATTTCACTCCCTGCACACTGAACGTTGTTTTATTCCTGGTTAATTTTCCTAACAGCGTTGTAAACCCAGGCTGGGATGTCCTGAGCGGTCTGGCAGAGGCCCGTGTAGCCTCGGCCCCTTCCGGTCCGCGTTAGCCCGGCCTTTGCCCCGAGCTCCCTCAGCTTCGCAAAATGAGCTTCCCAGGCGGGGCCGGGGCCTGGCTCTGAGGGAAAGGCGTTCCCGCCAGGTCTAGGGCCGCCTTCCCATGTTCTGTGCAGCCCAGCACCTGTGGTTCGTTGGCGGGGCTCGTGGGATTGGGGTAAGGGCTGTGGTTTCGAGGCCGTCTGTGGCCGCCCCCAGGCCCTGGTCTGCGAGACGCTGGCCCCGCCTTTGGGCGGCCTCCTGCCTGGGGGGCCTCCAGGCCTGGCTACGCCGACCGGCATCTGAACTCCCTGCACGCGTTGTATGCCTCCCACAGAGGTGGGACTGCTAAGACCTTGCTCAGGTCAGTCAGGAAGCGGGTTGGTGGGCACCCTCTCCGAGTGCTGCTCTCTTGATCCCACTTAGCTTTTTTGTCTCGGGGTTGCTCACATGGAGGACTGCTTGGTGAGAGGCCGGTAGCACTGAAAAGGGCACTGGAAGATCTGCTTTTAGCATTCACTCCCACCCCTAACCTCCCTGGCCCTCCCTGCAGCTGTGATCCCTGGGGGTCATTTCCCTTGTGCTTTGTTTGCATGGAGAACAGCGGGTGGGTACCCGAAGTCCCAGGAAGCTCTGAGTCACTGCCAATCATTAGTAATCAAAGAGGCAGGCTGTGTGGCCCAGGAGTTGCTAAAGTCTCAAAGTGAGGGAGAGGCCAGCCTGTCTACCCCTAAGTGGAAAGATCTGTGCTGACTCAGGCCACCTCCTGAGACCTGGGAAAAGCCAAAAGTTACCCCAGCCTCAGTGCTAAAAAGTTTGGAAGAGCTTCTGATCCCCACCGTAACTCTAGCAACCAGCTACCCTGCTACTTGTCATTGCGATCTAAACTTAGGTGTTCATTTAGGAGCAAGTTTCTCCCCGGCAGCTGACTTCCCTGAAGTGTTACGTTCCGATCTTTCCCCCTTTTCTAATTTATTTCCCTGCTGCCACCCTGTGGTACCCCCCACCCCTTAGCTTCGCTGTCCCTGGACAGGTGAAGTTGGCACACTTTACAGGACAGACAGATCCTATCACAATGGCCAGCCCCTGGGGACTCCTTAGGTATTTGAGAGACAAGGAGACCCACTCCAGTCACTCTTCCTCTACCTAACTGAAATGAAAGCTCCTGAGGTCTGTCCTCTAGCCCAGTTTCTTTAGGCTTTAGGGTTGTGCGAAAATGACTGCTACAAGGGGTAGAAATTGGCAGGGAGACACTGAGGGGGCCAGGCCTGCTGCAGAAGCAGGTGTTATTTTGGGGTGCCTGCCCCCAGCTGTTTCATCTTCTCTTCTGAGGCTTTGTCTGGAAGCAGGACCTCCACAGTGAAATTGACCTTCTTGGCATGAATGAAGCTGTAGGTGTTGTCAAACCGCAGGACATCTGAGGGGAGGCAGAAACCAGACAGACATTCAGGCAGTTCTGACAAAGGGCTTGGGGATAGCGATTTTTGTTGATGTTTATTGACTGAGCAAGGCAGTGTGGCAGGTCATGGGGATGAAGGTAGCCTAGGCAATGATCCTTGACCTTCTGAATCTTTTTTTTTTTTTTTTTTTTTGAGACGGAGTCTCACTGTGTCTCCCAGGCTGGAGTGCAGTGGCCGGATCTCAGCTCACTGCAAGCTCCGCCTCCCGGGTTCACGCCATTCTCCTGCCTCAGCCTCCCGAGTAGCTGGGACTACAGGCGCCCGCCGCCTCGCCCGGCTAATTTTTTGCATTTTTAGTAGAGACGGGGTTTCACCGTGTTAGCCAGGATGGTCTCGATCTCCTGACCTCGTGATCCGCCCGTCTCGGCCTCCCAAAGTGCTGGGATTACAGGCTTGAGCCACCGCGCCCGGCCCTGAATCTTAATTTAGCTGCGTTGACATGACATTCATGGAGAGAGAAAAATAGGCAGAACATGCCAAGTGCCAGATGAGTGACAGAGACCATCTCGTCTGTACCAGCTTGGAAGAAGAGGGCCTGGTAGACTGAAATCATGTGAAATGCTTTTTAAAGGAGTTAAGAGCTTGAACTGAACTTTGAAAGGTGGGAGGAGAATTAGCAGCAGCAGTAGCAGTTGTAATAATAACAGAAATAGCTGTGTGTCTGAGCACTGGGTTGGTAATCTATATGTTATCTCACTCTTCCCCCCAACTCTATGAGTTCAGCAGTAGTCCTGTTTTATATCTGATAAAAAGGAGTTGGTGTGACTCTTGTGCCACACAGTGAGGAAATGACAGAACTGGAGTTTCCGTCTGGTCCACATTGCTGCCTTTGTTCTGCCTGACTTGGACCCTGGAAAACCAGGCCCTGTTCAGTTTTTGACAAAAGGTAAAATGTGCAAACTTTCTGAACCAGGAATTTATCCTGCAAAAAGATAAATGGACAAAGATGCTTGTTGCATCCCTATTTGTATTAATAAGAGACTGGGAAAACTCAAAAGTTCATCAAAGGAGAATTGCTTCAACAATTTTATATTGTAATCCATATGATAGAATACTGATATATTTTTTTTAAAAAAGAGGTTAGCTCCATAGAAGTGACAGGAAACTGTCCACAATGTGTCCTGAGGCCAAAAAAGCAAGTTGCAGAACAGTATGTAAGCAGTTTGTAACATTTTTGTAAATACATACGTAAAAATATTTTTGGCTTTACCACTTGGTCTGTTTAGACTCCCAGATTCTCTGATGATACCACTTTGGTGCTTGTCCTAATGGGAAAGTTTCCTCAAATCCTGTGATGAGTTTGACAGTTTGATAATTCCTTCATACATACAGTGAATGACAGACAATTCCTGTGAATATATGTGTGTGTATATGTCCTGTTTTCTATGTATTTATTTAAGATAATCTGATTGTCATCCTCACGCAGTGGCCATACTAATCTCTGTATTGTTTCAGTTTTGGTGTATGTGCTGACGAAGCGAGCACTGTATGCCCTGTTTATTATGGAAACGTAATGCTACTAGATGGAAGATATTTGATAGGATAATAGACATCAGCAGTGGTTTCCTCTGGAAAGAGAAAATGGGCATGCACTTGGCAGAGAAAGCTTCCACACTTTGGCAGAGGAATAGGCTGCTTTTAATCTAACCCTGTTCCTTTGAGAAGTTGTTCCATTTCAGTCAAACACCCCTTCAGGAAAACTGAATGTGAAAACAAAAACACTAGCTCTGCCCCATCCCTACCCTGGTCTTCTCTCACTGTTCCCAGCAAGAAAAAAAATACTCTGTATTTAATCCTAAGACTTAACCTTTTCCTGACCCTGGACAAAATGCATAGTTTAGACAAAGGGTAGACACACCACCCACTCTTTCCTCATGGTGTAAGGTGTTAGTCATCTATTTTTCCCCTGTACTAGAGGTCTTTCAGGGCCAATAGTCCCTCTGGCAAGAGTGAAGCTTCATCTCTGTCCTCGATGATAGAGCCTTAGCAACCAGAATCAACCATGCTGGAGGAGAGGTCCTTTGCATTGGTTGGACCAAGTACTAGGTGGATAATGGCCCTGCCTAGCAAGATACTTGGCCTCAGAAACAAGAAAGGGGTTGATCAGAGAGCCACAGGCCTGAGGGAAGTGGAGTCACTGCAGCTCCAGAGTCCGCATGGTTCATTTTGACACTAATCATAGACTCACAGAGCCCCCAGACACCCTCCAGGATAAGGCTCCTTAACTTTAGTTGGGTAACTGAGCCCCTTGAGAATCTGATGAAAGCACACAATTTGGCCGGGCTCACGCCTGCAATCCCAACACTTTGGGAGGCTGAGGTGGGTGGATCACCTGAGGTTGGGAGTTCAAGACCAGCCTAACCAACATGGAGAAACCCCATCTCTACTAAAAATACAAAATTAGCCAGGCATGGTGGTCCATGCCTGTAATCCCAGCTACTTGGGAGGCTGAGGCAGGAGAATTGCTTGAGCCCGGGAGGCGGAGGTTGCAATGAGCCAAGATCGAGCCATTACACTCCAGCCTGGGCAACAAGAGTGAAACTCTGTCTCGAAAAGAAAAAAAGAAAAAAATTTTAGATTTCCTGGAGCCCATCGTAGACCTTCTGGGGCCATGGTTCCCAGTGGGAAAGGTACAACCTTACCCTCTCATTTATGTATTGAAAAAATATATATTCTAAATTAGTTCCCTTTTATATCTCTTTTCTATTACCATAGGAGGTTATGTTGATTTTTAAATTATGTGTGTAGGTAGGATGGGTTATATTATCAGGATATAATATTCAGAATTTCTGTATTTTGAATTTCACTTCAGAATAGTAAAGGGGACATTTTAGACACTATTTGCTGTAAAGAGGAAGTGTTTGGTCTTTAGGATTTAGAATCACTGCTCTGGGGGACCCCAGATTAAAATCTGCTCTGGTCTACTCCTCTCTTTTTGTTGTTGTTGTTGTTGTTTTGAAACAGAGTCTCTCTCTGTCACCCAGGTTGGAGTGCAGTGGTGCAGTCTTGGCTCACTGCAACCTCCACCTCCCGGGTTCAAGCAATTCTCATGCCAAATAACTGGGATCACCAGCATATGCCACCACACTCAGCTTATTTTTGTATTTTTTAGTAGAGACGGGGTTTTGCCATGTTGGCCAGACTGGTCTCGAACTCCTGGCCTCGATCCACCAGGCTTGACCTCCCAAAATGCTGGCATTACAGGCATGAGCCACCACGCCCGGCCATCACTTCTGTCATTTTAAGGAGAAGGAAAACCAACCTAATAGAGACACTTGCTGAAAACACTGGAAGAGTTATTGGCAAAGCTGGACTCAGAAACCAGGCCTCCTGGTGCCTGGCTGGGCTGTTTTCACCACAGCACTGCTGACCCTTTCTACAGTGTTTCCAGTCTTCTGACCACATTGTGCACTTCTAGTGGACAAAGTCCAGATCTTTCTCTGGGAATCTTTTTATTCCTAGTTGAGTATTCTATACTCATTAGGCCCTTGGTAAATATTAGGTGAGAAAACAAAAGTGAAATCAATTCAAAATTTGGTTCTCCTCCTCGGTAATTTAGTGCACTGGGATAAGGACCAGAGAAGCATGGGGAAGGTTAATGTGCTCTTGCCATTGGAGGCTGGCACAGTTTTAATTTCTCCACTGGATGACTGTTCTGCTTTCCAGGGGTCTCCTGGTTCTCCAAGGGCATTGCCCTCCTGCACATGAACTTGCAAGCTAATACTGGGTTCTCTCTGGGCTCACATCTAACCTTAGTGTGGCACCGGGTAACAGCTGATTCCCACTTCATTGTCTTTATACCTGGGAAGGGGGAACGGATCCTGTGGCCTGCCTCTGCTCCCCTTGGGAATGGGCAAGGAGCAGATCCGACAAGGCCCTGCAGGCAGGTAAAGGTTCTGGTTCGGAATAAATCCAGAAGGAGCTAAAATAAATTTGGTGGTTTGCAAGCCCAACCTGATTATGTTAAAAGTTTCATGTTCCCTTCTTGGGCAGTGTCCTTCAGATACTAAAGAGAAGATACAGGGGTAATGGACAGATGCTGGAAAATGGTTTGGGGCTCTCCTACTGGCTTTGTGACCTTGTGTCAGTTACTTCCCTGGTCTGGGATTCCACACTCTCTGTCACATCCAGGACAGTCAATGGCCAAGAGGTTCTGGATCAGGACTCTAGGATTCTCTGATGTCTTCTGTCTTGATGTCTACGCAAGCTACTTTATGGGAGAGAGAACATCCCTTCTCTATGCCCCAGCTTCCCCATCCATTAAAAAAAGAATTCAAGGCTGGGCATGGTGGCTCATGCTGGTAATCTCAGCACTTTGGGAGCCCAGGAGTTCGAGACCAGCCTGGGCAACACAGTGATACCTAATCTCTACTAAAAACAAAGAAACAGACAAAAAAATTCAAGCTTATATGTATTAAGTGCCTTCTCCTCTGTGGGTGACATTGTCTGGGCTGGTGCTAAGCCTTGTTCTTGCTGAGGCGCACAGTATACGCCTTCTTCCCGAGGACCTGGCTGCTCACTAATAAGAATATTCCCCCTCCCCCGGGAGCTATATGGTACCACAGAGCATCTGTGAGGAGGGGGCAGTGGAGATGAAGGATGCCTGGGATGTGAGGAAGGAGGCAAAATCTCAGGTTGGGTGACAGTGTGGACAAGCAGAGCAGCCAAGACATCTGTGAGGCTAGTTCAGATCTCCTGGTAGTGTGGTACTGCCATAGAAATGGGGCACAGGGCTTCTCCCATCTCCCGGCATTGTCTCCAGGATGGCCCTTCTCCCACAGGCCTCGTCCTAACAATAATAGTGGTGACTACAGTGCATGGAGTGCTTGCTCTATGCCAGGCATTATGCTAAGTGCCTCATAGAACTTATCACATTGAATCATCAGGTATCCCTGTGAGATACCCCCAGTGTAGCAGTCAGGAAACCGAAGCTTAGGTTTTGTTACTTGCCTAAGGCCATGGAGCTGGCCTTTAGTCAAGTCCAGCTCAGCTCTGATGATAAAGCCTTTGCTCTCATTGATTTTCCATTGGCTCTGACAAAAAGAAACTGGAGATTTGATTGTGGGTGTTGGGGGGGGTGTAGGTATGGTTTTTCTGCTTATAAATGTAATATTAATACATAGTCATCATAAAATATATTTGCAGAAATACTGTAAAAATGAAAGTCCTCCATAAACATCCTATCACCCCAGAGATAACCACTGTTAGAGTTAGCATACATTTCCCCAGAATTATTTTCTGTGTACACACTTCCTTAACCAAAGTGAGTACATACCATACATGCTGTGTTTCATGCTTATTTGTTTAATATGTCTCAGATACTTTACATGTCAGTTTATTCTCTTTAACATTGTATGGATGGACTAATTTATTAACAGACCTTATTATGGTCATATGGTTTACTGCCAGTTTCCCAGGCTGCCGGGAATATCCTTGTTCCTATATCTTTGTGTATTTGTGTATTTCTGTAGGATAAATTTTCACAAGTAGAATTGCTGAGTCAAGGGGAATTTTAACGGTATTACAAAGTTAAGAGAGATTAAGCACCTTTTCTGATGTCTGTTTCTCATTCTTATATTCTTGTGTAAATTGCCTGCTCATCGTCTGTGTCTGTTC
Source organism: Theropithecus gelada (assembly GCF_003255815.1). Classification (NCBI taxonomy): domain Eukaryota; kingdom Metazoa; phylum Chordata; class Mammalia; order Primates; family Cercopithecidae; genus Theropithecus; species Theropithecus gelada. Next base: position 20,113,088 of record NC_037678.1, read on the forward strand.
TTTGGTCAGCCGGGAGAGGAGTGAAACTCAGGGGTGAAGGCTGGACTTTTGAGCAGTCCGCTTACCTTGTGATCCCATGCCCACCCAGCCAGTTCTGCCTCTGTGACCTCTGGGAAGGAGCATCCCCAAGAAATATCTGGCCAGTCACAGACCCAGTTAGACCTGGACCAGAAAGCAGACGTGTTGAACCCCTGTGATCACCTAGGACTGTGACTCACCCATAACTGGGAGTATGAGATCAAAGTCCCACCCTGCTGTTTACCAGCTGGGTCACCATAAACAAGTCTCCAAGCCTAGATTTCTTCATGTAGCAAGGAGAGGGTTGAACTGATGGCATTCCACTTCTAGTTCTAACACTCTGAGAGCCAAAAATCCATGGAGGAAGAAGAACCTCATAGGCAGAAAGCTGGACATGGGGCTTCAAGGCATTGCCAAGTAAGAGATACTTACAGATGCCAGGATCACTGCAGGTGAGGGTCCCATCTTCAGGGACCAGGTGGGAGTTGTACCTCTGGTTGGGCAGCACCTCTGTCATCTCTCCTGCCCGCTGCCTCTCCCCCATCTTGGTCTTCAGGAAAATCCCAAAACCAACATCCGCTCCATCTGACATAAACTGCCACCTGCAGGGGACATCACCAGTTTATAACATAATTCTGTCTGTGTGTGCCCTCTCCGGGGTCCTGGCACCAGGGCTTCTCCTATCCCAGCCCACCTATCAGGACCTATAGATGAAAGCTCGGGTCTCCTGGAAGGGCCCAGGCCCCTACCTGAGGACACAGCCAGGGAAGAGGATCTCATACTCCACTTGGTGGGAGGAGCCACGGGAAATCTGCACGCTGTGTTCATACTGCTGTTTCACCTGGTCTCTCACATAATACTTCTTGGGGATGTCACCCCCATAGTTGATCTAGAAGCATGGCATGGAGTGAACTGGAATATGCATTTGAGCCAGGCATCCCTGTTCACCTCCAGCCTCTGGCGGCTCATACCTTGGATTTGCACTTGGGGTTTCCATCAGGGTCAGTCATGGTACCCCCATACTCCACAGGCACCTGGTCAGGGCTGATATGTTTCAGTAAAACCTCCTTCCAATTTGCTGGCAGGAGAGGGAAGGAAGGATAGAGATGTATCTCAACACTAGGTAAGATTTCACCATAACCCTAGTGGTGTACACTAAAGAGGCAGAAAAAACCCATCCATCGCACCCCCAACACCCCGCCTCAAATTCCTGCATTAGGAGCACACAGTGCATGCATAATACTGCAGGGGGTTCAGTAGGAGCCAGAGGATGGCTCTGCCCCAGGCCAGAAATCGAGACCCTGGTTCCTGTCCTCATTGTGTCTGAACAGCTAAGTGACCTTATTCTTGCCCTGCCTGGTTATGGTGGGAGTGAAATGAACTAAGTACTTGAGAAGACTTTTTTTTTTTTTTTTTTGAGACAGAGTCTCACCTGTTGCCTAGGCTGGAATGCAGTAGCGCAATCTTGGCTCACCGCAACCTCTGCAACCTCCGCCTCCCAGGTTCAAGTGATTCTTCTGCCTCAGCCTCCTGAGTAGCTGGGACTATAGGCACCTGCCATGACACCTGGCTAATTTTTTCTATCTTTAGTAGAGACAGGGTTTCACCATGTTGGCCAGGCTGGTCTCAAACCCCTGACCTCAGATGATCCACCCACAAGGGCCTCTCAAAGTACTGGAATTACAGGCATGAGCCACTGTGCCTGGCCGAGAGGGCTTTTTAAACCATAAAGTGCCTTACACATGTAAGAGTATGTTATTACCCCAGGGAGGTGATACATTGAAGTACAGCAGGGTGGGGACAAAGAAAGGGGAGAAGGACATTCCATGCAGAGGGAACAGCACGTGTGGCGGGCAGGAAGCCCTGAATGCACATACCCTGTCCTGATTAGACTGAACATTGTGAGGACAGATCTGTGCGTCTTTCCCCCACCTTCCCCTACAGCTAAGTCGTGACTTAGTAAATAAACGCATTTCTGTAGAGTCACCCCTTTAATGGATTCCTTGGCTTTACCCCAGCCACCATTTCACTTCTGCTCCTATTGTTTTCAGCTGTTGAGCCACCAGTAATTTGGCTTTTTTTTTTTTTTTTCAAATACCCAAGCTCTTTCCTGTCTAGGAGAGTTTGACTCTAGCACAGCCAGTGCTGAGAACCACTTCTCCACCAATCCAAATTCATAAATACAAGCCAGGTACAATATTTTGACACTAAAACCTGCCCATGCCTACTGTATAGAGCATATATAGGCAGCAGCTCCAGGCCCTGGGGTACAAGCCAGTGTCATGCAAGCTGGAAACCCACAGAAACTGTCCAGAGTCTGCCAGCCCTCAGATTTTTAGGGAACAAAGACCATGCAACTCCTGAGAACACAGTGTCTGTGGTCTTGAGGTGATTTAATCTGCACTGCTAAGCTCCAGTGACCAGCCCGAGTGAATTTCCCCCCTCTGTTGAAGATCCTGTACCTTCCTAGCCTGAGGCAGGTTTGGTTGAAAGAGTTTTAGGTGTGGGTAGGGGAACAGACTGAACCTCCTACACAGCTCTGCTGCCAGGAAACCAAACCGTCTCATGCCCATGGTGGGTGGCAGCAGCAGAAAAAACAAAAATCATAAAAACCTCTTGCTCAGCTTTTATAGTTCTTCCCCGAGTCCAGCTGGAGAGTTGGGATAAGGCCAGGAGGATTCTTCCCGTCTTACGGAGAGAATAACTGAGGCAACAAAAAGCAGAGAGCTGGCTGGGCGCAGTGGCTCATGCCTGTAATTCCAGTGCTTTGGGAGGCCGAGGCAGGAGGATTGCTTTATCCCAGGGGTTCAAGATCAACCTGGGCAACATAGTGAGATCCCATCTCTACCAAAAATAAAAATTTAGGTGGGTGTGCTGGCTGTAGTCCCAGCTGCTCAGGAGACTGAGGCGGGACGATCATTTGAGCCCAGGAAGTTGAGGCTGCAGTGAGCCGTGATCACGCCACTGCACTCCAGCCTGAGCAACAGAGCAAGACTCCCTCAAAAAAGAAAGAAGAATGCTTTTGTGGGGACCTAAATTTAAAAAAAAAAAACAGAGCTTGAGCTTGTTGCTGCCAGAGCTAAGTCTGGAACCCAGAAGTCCTACACTTCCCTGATGAGTTCACTTCACTCCCCGGGCCTCACTAGCACACATTTGGAAAATCTCCACTTCTGATGTGTCACCAAAAGGTGAACATTGTGAAGCCTTCCGTATCCCACTTACCTACCCTCCAAGTTCAATGCCATAGGTGGCATTCACCCTTTCATGAGCCTGTCCCAATATACCTTTTTGTTTTGTTTTTGAAATGGAGTCTCACTATGTTTCCCAGGCTGGTCTCAAACCCTTGTGCTCAAAATGGTCCTCCTGCCTCAGCCTCCCGAGTAGCTAGGATTACAGGTGTGAGCCACCACACCTGGCTGCCCAATCTACCTCTCTAGCCTTTTCTCCCTCCACTCCACTTCAGCAAAACTGAACTCCTGCCTGTCCCTGGCTGGCTTGATGCCTGTGTGTCCTCTTTGCTGGGTTTTGGGTCACACTTTGCCTTGTGCCCTGATGTTAACCCTACTTCCCTGCATGTCCATTCCCTGTTGACTTGCTTCTCTGCCAACCTCATTAATCACTTCTTCTCAGTCTTCCTGGTGGGTTCCTCTTTCTCTGCCTGCTCTTGAGCTCGGATATTCCTCAGGGTTCCACCTCTGTTCCTCTGTAGGCACTCTTACGTACTGACAAGGTTTTAGCTGCTGCTGTTATTTGATAACTCCCAAATCTCCAGACCAGAGTTTTATCCTAAGCTTCAAACTCAGGTATTCCCAACATTTTTATATCTCAAGACTCCTTAGGCTCAACTTCAAGCTTTTTTGTTTTCCCCAGTTGAACTAATCATCACCATCTTTCAGTCACCTCTGCCAGACACTAGGAGCTCATTCTAGATTTCTTTCTCCCTTACTTCCTACATCTAGTCAATTGAGTTCTGCTGTTTTACTTCCTAAATAAGTAGTTTTTGTGGGGTTTTTTTGTTTTGTTTTGTTTTGTTTTTTTGAGACAGAGTTTTGCCCTGTCTCCCAGGCTGGAGTGCAGTGGCACCAAACACTTACAAAGTGTTTGGGATTATGGTCCTAAGCCACTGTGCCCGGCCCTAAATAATTTTTTTTTTTTTTTTTTTTATTCAGTCTCACTCTGTTGCCCAGGCTGGAATGCAGTGGCATGATCTCCGCTCACTGCAAGCTCCGCCTCCCCGGTTCACGCCATTCTCCTGCCTCAGCCTCCCGAGTAGCTGGGACTACAGGCGCCCGCCACCACGCCCGGCTATTTTTTTTTTGTATTTTTAGTAGAGACGGGGTTTCACCGCGTTAGCCAGGATGGTCTCGATCTCCTGACCTCATGATCTGCCTGCCTCAGCCTCCCAAAGTGCTGGGATTACAGGCATGAGCCACTGCACCCGGCCCCGGCCCTAAATAATTCCTAAATCCATCCTCTCCTCTGTATCCCTATTGCCACTGCCCCAATTCAGGCTTGCAATACCTCTTGCATAGACTGTGGCAACAGTGTGCAAACTGGCACCCTTCGCAATCTTGCTAGTACAGTGTCTCAGTTTAAAATCTGTAGTACTCCCCTGCTGAAAACTCCTCTGATTCCCAGTGGCCTGTAGAGTCATGTCCCACTTCTCAACCTAGTACCCTGGATTCTCTGGGGCCTGACTCCTGGTTCCCTCTTCAGCCTCAGACCTTGCCATACCCTGCCTTACATTCTATAACAGCTGCCTCTGCCATACTATGTAAGGTCTTTGTTCAATGCTCTTCTTTCTGCCAAGCAGCTTCCTGCCTTGCTCCATCTGGCAGACTCTTACTATTCCATAGCATGCAGCTTAGGTAGGCATCACCCCCTGCCTAGCTCAGGTGGAGTGAATGCTCCTGCTGAGTGCTCCCATGCACTTTGTGGTTTCCCCTTCCATACATTTACCATAGCATGCTGACAGATTTGTTTGTGTCTGCCTTCCCAGAGAGGCCAAAAGACCTTTAAGGGACCCTCCTTTTTTTTTTTTTTTTTTGAGAGGGAGTCTCTGTTGCCTAGGCTGGAGTGCAGTGACGCAATCTCAGCTCACTGCAACCCTCCACCTCCTGGGTTCAAGCGATTCTCCTGCCTCAGCCTCCCAAGTAGCTGGGATTACAGGTGCCCACCACGACACCTGGCTAATTTTTCTATTTTTAGCAGAGACAGGGTTTCACCATGTTGGCCAGGCTGGTCTCGAACTCCTGAGCTCAAGCGATCCGCCTGCCTCGGCCTCCCAAAGTGCTGGGATTACAGGCATGAGCCACCGTGCCCGGCCAGGACTCTGTCTTATTCATCTTTGTAGTCTTGGCACTAGCTCGGGCCTGGCACATACTATGTGCTTGTCAAATGAAGCTGCTCCTAGTTTTCCGCAACTGAAAGCAACCTTGCTCCTGCAACCTCTGTGGCACCCTCTCTGTGACTATTCTACTGTCTTTTCTAGTTTATATCATAGCTTTCTCTCTCTAGGTCTTTTTTTAAAAAATAGGGTCTTGCTCCGTTGCCCAGGCTGGAGTGCAGTGGCACAATCATAGCTCACTGCAACCTTGAACTCCTGGGCTCAAGGGATCCTCCTGCCTAAGCCTCCAAATAGCTAAGACTACAAGTGCATGCCACTATGCCCAGCTATTTTTTATTTTTTAGTAAAGATAGGGTCTCGCTTTGTTGCCCAGGCTGGTCTTGAGCTTCTGGCCTCAAGTGATCCCTTCACCTCAGCCTCCCAGTGTTGGGATTACAGGCACGAGCCACTGCACCCAGCCTCTCTTTCTAAGGTCTTCTGTCTCCTGTTATACTGTAAGTTCCTTGAGGGCAAGAACTGGAGTTTCATTCATCTTTGAATGTACAATAATGGGCCCAATGCTTGCTTCTAGAGTATCTGAGAGAAAGAGTTCTTAGGAAAACAGACGAACGCACTAGCTCTGCCCCAGCTTGCTCCTGGGTCCCACTGCTCCCAAACTAGCAGGGGGAGCTTTCGCCATGGTGGCTACGGCCACACCCCTAAAGCTGGACCCGATTTAGGCTACAGCCCATCCTTTGGAGTTGAGAACAGTCTGGACCACTTACCTCCCAGGACCATGATCTTCTTACGAGTGTCCTCACTCAGGAAGGGTTTGATGAGGTTATAGGCCACAGGAAACAGTTTGGGGGCTGGAACAGAGACCAGATAATGTGAGGTCGGGAGCAGTGCCCAGTCTGTCCCTGGCAGCATCCTCTGCAGCACCTTTTACCCTCCCAGCAGCCCATGCTGGGCCACATGTTCACTAGGGCTGTGGAGCCCACGTAGGCAGCCCAGGGTGTGCAGCTCAGCATGGGCATCTTTGAGGTCCAGCCTTCCCATCTGTAGAGTGGATATAATCAAATGGTTTCTTCCTATCTCATCAGGCTGGGTGGCTCAAAGGAGGTCATAAATACTGAAAGCTCTGTGAGCTGTAAAGTAGTCTGCATATGTGAAAGGCAGTCTTCTTTTTATTTTATTTTTTTGAGACTGTCTTGCTCTGTCACCCAGGCTGGAGTGCAGTGGCACAATCTTAGCTCACTGCAGTCTTCAACTCCTGGGCTCAAGCAATGCCCTTGCCTCAGCCTCAGTGAGCTCTTGGCTCACTGCATCCTCCAGCTCCTGGGTTCAAGTGATTTTTGTGCTTCAGCCACCTGAGTAGCTGGGACTACAGGTGTGGGCCACCACACCTAGGTAATTTTCATATTTTTAGTAGAGATGGGGTTTTGCTATGTTGGCCAGGCTGGTCTTGAACTCCTGACCTCAAGTGATCTGCCCACCTCAGACTCCCAAAGTGCTGGGATTACAGGAGTGAGCCACTGTGCCTAGCCCTATTTTTATTTTTCTGAGATGGAGACTTGCTCTGTCACCCAGGCTGGAGTGCAGTGGCACAATCATAGCTCACTGCAGGCTTAAACTCCTGGGCTCAAGCAATGCTCTTGCCTCAGCTTTGAGAAACTGGAACTACAGGCATGCACCACCATACCCAGCTCATTTCCTTAACTGTTTTATAGAGATGAGGTCTTGCTATGTTACCCAGGCTGGCCTCAAACTCCTGGGCTCAAGAGAGCCTCCCGCCCCGGCCTCCCAAAGTGCTAGGGTTACAGGCGTGAGCCAGCACACTAGCAGGGGCAGCAGTCTTCTGAACATGTCCTTAGACCCCTCTTTTGGCTCACTGTTTGGCCCTCCATCTGCCCCAGTCATATTTTTGACCCCTCTTTTCCATCTGGCTTTATCACAAGAAATTCCCAACTTACCTTTAACAACAAAAAGACGCTTCAGTGTTTCGGGATAATTTTCCTCAAACATGCAGAGAAACTGTGGAAACAATCACTCTTGATTCCAGCAGGCTCAGAATCTGCCCCCATCGCCTCACCCATCCCACAGGACAGCCTAGCAGAGGGGCCCACTAGTCCTCCCCTTACCTCTGCCCCCTTCCTCCCCACCCCTGCCCCTCACCTCTCCATAGGCCTCCACAGCAGGCTTCCAGAGATGCTTGAGGCCAAGCCCCTCACAGTCATAAATTATGGTGACGGTCTCCACCTTCTTCCCCAACTGCAGGGAACAGAGAGCAGGAAGTCTTGTCAGGCTGTCCTACTTCAGAAGCCCACTCCAGTCCAAGGCAAATGATTGCACTGTGCACCCATAGAGCAATCAGAGCTAGTTAGGGCCGGACCTAGAGTTTTCCAAATTGAGATAATCACCCCAGGCCAGAATTGTGGCCTAGGTGAGTCATTCTTCCTGCTTAGGTCTCTGTGTTCTTATCCAGTACATGACTGGGTGGATCTAGATGACATCTGAGATGGCTTTGGTTCTGCAGTTTGGCCTGATGGCCTCCCCCTTCCTGAGTCACTGTGTGCTCTGTGCACGGTACCCATAGAGCCACTTAAATGCCCGAGCACAGATGTTCTGTGCACCCTGAACCCTCAGGTGCATCCACGTCTAATGCTTCCTGCATCCCCAGCTCCGCAGGGTCTCTGCGCACAGTAGGCTCTCTGTGAATGTTTGCAGATGAATGTGGGAACGTTCCCGGACTTTATGGCATCATTTCACTGGATCTTTACAACTGCTGAGAGGAGGGCAGGAGGGAAGTGGCAGCTCCTGCTTGTTCTTCAGCCTTTTTCTCAGTAAGGGAATCAGCTATCCTTATCTTTTTTGATGCAGGGTTCTAGCCCTGTTGCCCAGGCTGGAGTGCAGTGGTGCGATCACGGCTCACTGCAGTCTCAACCTCCCAAGTTCAAGTGATCATCCCACCTCAGCCTCCCTAGTAGCTGGTACGTGCCACTATGCACAGCTAATTTTTTACTTTTTTTGCAGAGACAGGCTCTTGACATGTTATCCAGGCTGGTCTTGAACTCCTGGGCTCAATCTGCCCACCTCAACCTCCCAAAGTGCTGGGATTACGGGCATGAGCCACCACACCCAGCCATCCTTATCTTTTTTGAATACAGAATTAGAGAAGCAAGAATCTGAGATCATCTGCACCAGTGGTGCTCAAATACTTGCTCAAGGATGGGTTGGTCCACAATAAGATTTCACTGGGTCCCCAGATAAATGAGAAAAACAACAAAAACATAGTGAGTTTTTTATGAAGCTAAATTTATTCAATGTAAAGGACTGTTTTTTTTTGTTTTGTTTTGTTTTTTTGAGATGGAGTTTCACTCTGTCACCCAGGCTGCAGTGCAGTGGCATGATCTTGGCTCACTGCAACCTCCTAAAAGACTCCTTTTTGGCCGGGCGCGGTGGCTCAAGCCTGTAATCCCAGCACTTTGGGAGGCCGAGACGGGCGGATCACGAGGTCAGGAGATCGAGACCATCCTGGCTAACACGGTGAAACCCCGTCTCTACTAAAAAATACAAAAAACTAGCTGGGCGCAGTGGCGGGCGCCTGTAGTCCCAGCTACTCGGGAGGCTGAGGCAGGAGAATGGCGCGAACCCGGGAGGCGGAGCTTGCAGTGAGCTGAGATCCAGCCACTGCACTCCAGCCTGGGCGGCAGAGCGAGACTCCGTCTCAAAAAAAAA
>NC_037678.1:20122261-20173134 GCF_003255815.1 Theropithecus gelada
CACAAAAAAAAAAAAAAAAAAAAAAAAAAAAAAAAAAGACTCCTTTTTAATCTGAGATTATTGCCATTCTTATAGTTTTGGGTGTTAATGATGGCCACAATAGATGATCATTGTTTTAAAGTCCTTACATGGCAAAATAGACATTTGGGAATATTCTAAAACTTGGAAATGTCACTGGTCTAGGAAATCCCAAAGCCTGGCCCTCAGCCGGGTCCAGTGGCTCACACCTGTAATCCCAGCACTTTGGGAGTCCGAGGTGGGTGGATCACTTGAAGTCAGGAGTTCAAGACCAGCCTGGCCAACATGACGAAACCCCATCTTTACTAAAAAAGTTTTAAAAACTAAAAAAAAACACAAAAAACTCTGGGCCTTGGCCCTGAAGCTGTGTTTATATTCCTGTGTGACACCCCAGCTTCTGCTGGAATGCCTGTACTGTGGTCAACTCACCTTCGTGGTCTGGCGGGCACACTCCTGCAGAAGCAGCTCACACTCCCGCATCTTGGTCCTGAGCAGGTCCTGTTTAGAGGCTGAGAACAGCAGACCCTTGGCATCCAGAGGTCCAATTATGTCGTACCAGACTGGGCAGCCATCCATGTCATAGCCACACATACCCCCTGACAGATACTGTTGGATCACCTGGGCAAAGACACAGAGGAGCCGCCTGGTCAGCAGGCACCCATACCTTGCCTGGACCACAGGGTCAGTGAACTCCAGGTTCATCAGTATCTTTCTCTATATCCCTCCCCTGGGTACCAACAGATGCCCATTCTGGACCATCAGGGCTCAGTGGGCATTGTCAGACCTTTCCTCTAAGGATCCAAATCCAGTGGACCCACGACCCAGGTTGTGGGTCTGAAAGGCCTAGCATAGGGATGAGGTGGGATAATTTGTGCTCACCTCTGGAGGCTGCCAGCTAATGATGTTGTCAATGTCCTTTTGCTTTCGGAACTCCACGTGCTACAAAGACACAATGGGGAAATTTTTAAAAGGAGGGATGGACAACTGCGCATGGTGGTTCACACCTGTAATCCTAGCAATTTGGGAGGCCACGGTGGATGGATCACTTGAGGCCAGGAGTTCGAGACCAGCCTGGCCAACATGGCAAAATCCTGTCCCTACTAAAAATAGAAAAATTAGCCAGCCGTGGTGACACACGCTTGTAATCCCAGCTACTCAGGTGGCTGAGGCATGAAATCTCTTGAACCCAGGAGGTGGAGGCTGCAGTGAATTGATATCGTGCCACTGCTGCACTCCAGCCTGAGCCTGGGTGACAGAGCGAGACTCTGTCTCCAAAAAGAAAAAAAGAAAAGAAAACAAAAAGCAGGGATGGTGGGGGAGGTTTAATAGGCACGTAGCAATAAGCAACAATGTGAATGGACCACCAGATCGTAAGTGGTCACCAGAAGGCATTAGGCAGGAATGGAAAAGAAGGCCCTGCCTGTGTTAGAGGTCCTAGCAGAACAGATTACCATTCTTGACTGGCCCAGAGCTATGAAAGCCTGTGTTGCCAGGGAAGGGAATGCAGTTTGTCCCAGAGGGATAAGGCAACAGTGGTCAGCTGATACTCAGAGCCAAAAGCTGTGATCGGGATGGGAGGTGCAGCAAAAGAAGTCCACGCAAGGAGTGATTCTGATGGGGAGGAACTGAGGCAACAGTGGGATTCAGAGTCAAACGTGTCTTACCTTCCGGAGCATGGCCTCCGACTTCTGCAGGTCGAAGCTTCTCGCTGTAACAGGGAAACAGTTCTGGTCAGGGTTAGGTTAGCAGGACTGGGTGTCCAAGGATGGGGAGATTCCCATATTCCCATCACAGGGCCAGTTCCTCTCAGTCATGTCTCCAGCTAACCCTCAGACCATCCCACAAGCAGAAGCTAACATGAGAGCCTTTACTGAGAGCTTCTGGGGCACCAGAGGCCCCAGGTTTGCGAGGAGAGCAGGTCAAAGTTCAGGGCAGCTGGGGGCAGCCATTGTAACTTCAGGGTCAAAAGAGCTTTACTCCAGTGTTAAAATCAACTTAAAGGTCTTCCCTCCTCTCAGCGAAAATGAACCCTGGATCCTCTTATCATTTGGCCTTCCCCCTTACACAAACTTTATCTCTTCCACAGTCTCACATCCAATCCTGAGACCTTAACACCATGGTTCAAAGATGAACATACCAGCCTGGGCAATACAGTGAGACCTCGTCTCTCCAAAACAAAAACAAAAACAAAAACAAATTAGCCACAGGTAGTGGCATGTGCCTGTAGTCCCAGCTACTTGGGAGGCTGAGGTGGGAGGATTGCAGTGAGCTGAGAACTCACCACTATACTCCAGCCTGGGTGACAGAGCAAGATCCCGGCCCAAGAAAAACCAAAAACAAAGATGAATATAGCTGCCCCTGTAATCTGTGGCAGAGCTGGCAGAATAGCCCAGTGGGATAGAGGAGTTGATGAGCCTCCACCCAACCTTGTCCTGTCCTCAAAGGGCCCACACGTTCCCTAAAGCCACACAAAGGGTCTGCCTCCCAGGGCTCCTGACAAGTTTCAGAATTCAGTTTCACCTGGGTCACCTCTTTATGCATGATGCCCCAAAAGTTGTCCTGCTCCAGCTTGAACACAAAGACCTCACTGACCCCCAAGGCCACTTACTCCCAGGTAATCATAGCTGCAATTTGCACTCAGCTGTCATGATATACTGAGCTGAGATTCATTTCAGAGATACTCCGAGATTAGGATCGCCTCCTCAGCCACATGACAACACTTCTAAGACTGGAAAATTCTGTGCTGTCACCCTGCATCTCCCCTACCATCATGCTGCCCATCCTTGGAGCCTTTACCAAGCCCCACAGCTTGGTCTCAAGTCCATGCAAATAACTTCCCTTTGAATGTTTTCCAGTTTTCCAGGGCCCCCTCAGAGTGTGCTCTTAAGAGCCACACAGAGCCCCAGGTGTTGTCTAATAACTTTCTTTTTCTTTTCCTTTATTTTTTATTTTTATTTTTTTGAGACAGAGTTTCACTCTTGTCTCCCAGGCTGGAGTACAATGGTGCGATCTCAGCTCACTGCAACCTCTGCCTCCCAGGTTCAAGCGATTCTCCTGCCCCAGCCTCCTGAGTAGCTGTGATTACAGGCACGTGCCACCACACCTGGCTGATTTTTATATTTTTAGTAGAGATGGGGTTTCACCACGTTGGCCAGGCTGGTCTCAAACTCTTGACCTCAGATGATTCACCCGCCTGGGCCTCCCAGAGTGCTGGGATTGCATGAGCCACTGTGCCCGGCCTAAGAACTTTCTTGTCAACAGGCACACCCTTAACTCAGGTGGAGCTTATAGGCACTGAAACCCCCCCCCCCAAATCCTTTTCACCTGTGCCACTGCTAAGCCTCCACTGCATACGTGGAGAGGAGAGACCTTAGATCCTTCCCTATCAAATTTCTTCATGTTACAGTCAACTTCAGTCCATCCTTTAAACAGTTTTGAGATCCAGATTCTGATCAGTTTTGCCATCTGACCTATGAACTGTCCCTCCCAGTTGTATGTCCTCTGTGGATTTGGCATCTAGATCTGCTGACAGCCCTGGAACCTGGGCCAGACAGGCTGCCCTCTGGACTGTCACTGGTCCCTTAACCATCGCTCTCTGGGAGTGCCGAGCACATTCCCTGACTCTGCTGTTACAAAAATCAGTCCCTTCTCCCGGGCCCATAGGCTCCCTCAAGAGATTTGACCAACGCCACACCCATCACAGGTGCCAGACACATCCTGGCAGAACTGAATCCCATCCTTCTTCGTGTGCTGCCGCGATAGCATGGGACAGCTTTTAGAGGAATATCTTCTGGGTTTGCTTCCCAGCTCTTCATTTCTCTGCTTGACCTTGGACAAGATCCTGTGCACCTCTGACCAAATCATCTGATAAGCTAGAAACACTTGGAAGATGCAAGGCACTGTCCTCTCAAGATGGGGGAGTTGGACCATGAAAATGAGAATCTTCCATAGGAAGGACACCACTACTGTGAGAAGAACCCTTATCTTCCTAGGGAACAGGAGTGGTGGCGAACTGTGAGCCCCTTATCGTGGGGAGGCTATCCAGTTAATCCTTATCTGCCAAGGCCCAACATCCAGCATCTTCTGTGAGGGCTCTCCCAGAGTTGCTACCTGCTCCTGGCAGTACCACACCTGGGGCCTCCCCATGCCTGATTGAGGCTTCTCCAGGCTCCTGCTGACCTGGTCAGGGGCAACTCAAAGCATGACTTGGGGCACTGCAAGAACCCAGCTCAGGAACAGCCGTCTGGGTGGTGGTGGTTCATTCATTCCCTAGACCTGTAAAACACAGAGACTCAGACTGGCTCTGCCTTCCTCCCAGGCCCTCCACCACATCCTTGTTTTATCCTGCTGTCTGATCCTTCTTGCTGGGGTGCCCAGAGCTCAGCCTTAGTCAGGGGGAAGCAGAGGAGACTTGTGGACCTGCTCTCCGTGCCTGGAAGCCAGCAGAAAACTGAAGCCCTCAGTGGAGAAAGGGAGGAAGAGGAGCCCCAAGCCCACACCTAGGTTAGGGACAGACATTCTGCTAGTGTGTGGCTTTTTTGAAAGGTCTCTGTCAGATTGAAGGAGAGAAAGAGAAAAGGCTGTTTGTTTTCTTTGAGACAGAATCTTGCTCTGTCGCCCAGGTTGGAATGCAGTTGTGCAATTATAGCTCACTATAGTCTCAAACTACTGGATTAAGCGACTTCCCACCTCAGCCTCCTCAGTAGCTGGCACTACAGGTGCACACCACCACACCCAGCTAATTTTTCTTTTTCTAAGTAGAGGCAGGGTCTTGCTGTGTTGCCCAGGCTAGTCTTGAATTCCTGAGCTTAGGTGATCCTCCCACCTTGGCCTCCCAAAGTGCTGGGATTACAGGCATGAACCACTATGCCAGGCCTTGGTTTTTTATTGTTATTTTTTGGGTTTTGTGTTTTTTTAAGGACAAAACAAACAAACAAAAAAAACAATTGAGATTCATATTAGGTTCTGACCAGGCCTGAGCTCCTGCTCGGGAAATGTGAGGCACAAATGAAATGCAGAGGAGACACTTCCTCTGTTGTAAGAGGCTGAGCTTGGCTTTAAGGAGCAGGGGTGGCTTCCTGGAAAGGATACTGGCCTGGAGGCTGGAGCCCTAGGTTTCTGCCCTGATTCTGCTTCACATTAACTGTGTAACTTCAGGTAAGTCCTTTCCCCAATCTGAGCCTGTTTTCTCATCTGGCAAATGAGAATGACCACACTCTTTGAATGACCGCCACTGTGAGGGGGTAGGTTGTGCCTGAAGTATGAGGCTCCCCAGGAATCGACAGACCAGCTGCCAGTACCCCTCACTGGCCCCTGCCTCAGTAAGAGAGCTGTTATTGCTGTTCAGTGGCTCTCAGAAACCATGCTTCTCCCCGGAACAGCAGCTCCCTAGTCTGCTGGATCGTTTTGCAACTGGCCCTTTAAGAAGGCTACTATCTTCCTACTCTCTCCACCCACCTGCTTCTAGCTGCAGCCCTTCAGCAAATGCTGGGCCAAAATTTCCTCCAGCCTGGACTGATTCCATTGCCGCCCCCACACTGCCCCTCCACCCTCTCTGGGCGGTAGACTGGGGTAGGGGGATGGGATGGAAGCTTTTTTGGGGAAAGGGGCAAGTGACACTTCCAGAGGCTCCTGGATGCATCTGCTCTCAGATGTTTACAGGCAGCCTCTCAGGAGCACGCCAGCTCTATGAAATTTCTGGAAAGAAAAGGAAAATACATTTCTTCACCTGCCCCCAGACTCCTAGGGTGTGCATCTGCATGTCTTTATGTGTCCCTAAAGAAATAATAGGGCCAGTCACAGTGGTGTGTACCTGTAATCCAAGCTACTCAGGAGGCTAAGTGGGAGGATCACTTGAGCCCAGGAGTTTGAGGCCAGCAAGACCCTGTTTCAAAAATAAAAATAGGGGGAGGGGGGAGGGGGGAGGGATTGCATTGGGAGTTATACCTGATGTAAATGACGAGTTGATGGGTGCAGCAGACCAACATGGCACAAGTATACATATGTAACAAACCTGCACGTTATGCACATGTACCCTACAACTTAAAGTATAATAATAATAAATAAATTTAAAAAAGAAAAAAATAAAAATAAAAATAAAATAAAAATAGGCCAAGGCGGGCGGATCGTGAGGTCAGGAATTTGAGACCAGGCTGGCCAACATGGTGAAACCCTGTCTCTACTAAAGATACAAAAAAAAATTAGCTGGGCATGGTGGCATGTGCCTGTAATCCCAGCTACTTGGGAGGCTGAGGCAGGAGAATCGCTGGAACCTGAGAGGCGGAGGTTGCAGTAAGCTGAGATCGCACCATTGCAGTCCAGCCTGGGTGACAGAGTGAGACTCTGTTTCAAAAAAAATAATAAATAAATAAAAAAAAAACGGCCAAGTGCGGTGGCTCACGCCTGTAATCCTAGCACTTTGGGAGGCTGAGGTGGGCAGATCACCTGAGGTCAGAAATTCGAGACCAGCCTGGCCAACATGGTGAAACCCTATCTCTACTAAAAATACAAAAATTAGCCAGCGTGGTGGTGGGAGCCTATAATCCCACGTACTCAGGAGGCTGAGGCAGGAGATTCACTTGAACCTGGGAGATAGAGGTGGCAGTGAGCCGAGATTGCACCATTGCACTCCAGCCTGGGCAACAGAACAAGACTCCATCTTTAAATAAATAGATAAATAAATCACTTGAGACCAGGAGTTCAAAGCAGCAGTGACCTATGATCATGCCCACTGCCTGGGCAGCAGAGTGAGACCCTGTCTCAAAAAAATAATAATAATTAAAATTAAAATAATAGGGCATAATTTGTACTTTAATATTTTAGGATATGATTCTACACCACAACTTAAGCTCTGCTAGAACATAGTGGAATTTTCTGATTGGACGTAGTGGCTCACACCTGTGATGCAAGCACTTTGGGAGGCCGAGGCAGGCGAATCACTTGAGGCCAGGAGTTTGAGACCAGCCTAGCCAAGGTGAAACCCAGGTCTCTACTTAAAAAAAAAGTAGTGAGACAGAGTCTCACTCTGTCACCCGGGCTGGAGTGCAGTGACACAACCTTGGCTCACTGCAACCTCCACCTCTGCTAATTTTTTTTTTTTTTTGAGACGGAATCTCAAATTTGTGTCTCCCAGGCTGGAGTGCAGTGGCGTGATCTTGGCTCACTGCAAGCTCCGCCTCCCGGGTTCACGCCATTCTCCTGCCTCGGCCTCTGGAGTAGCTGAGACTACAGCCGCCCGCCACTACACCTGGCTAATTTTTGTATATTTAGTACAGACAGGGTTTCACCATGTTAGCCAGGATGGTCTCAATCTCCTGACCTTGTGATCCGCCTGCCTCGGCCTCCCAAAGTGCTGGGATTACAGGCGTGATCCACCGTGCCCGGCCCACCTCCATTAATTTTTTTGTATTTTTAGTAGAGACGGGGTTTCACCATATTGGCCAGGCTGATCTCAAACTCCTGACCTCGTGATCCGCCCACCTCGGCCTCTGAAAGTGCTGGGATTACAGGCATGAGCCACTGTGCCCAGCCTACTTTTTGAGATGGAGTCTTGCTCTGTCACCCAGGCTGAAGTGCAGTGGCATAATCTCAGCTCACTGCAACCTCTGCCTCCCGGGTTCAAGCGACCCTCCCACCTCAGCCTCCTGAGTAGCTGGGATTACAGACGCCTGCCACCACGCCCAGCTAATTTTTGTATTTTTCAGTGGAGATAAGAGTTTCACCATGTTGGCCAAGCTGGTCTCAAAGTCCTGGCCTCAAGTGATCTGCCCGCCTAGCCTCCTAAACTGCTGTGATTACAGGCGTGAGCCACCGTACCTGGCCATAGTGGAATTTTGTTTATTATTTCTATGTCTGTTAATAAAATTTCTATATAGAGGGGGAAAAAAAGTGTCAGAAGAATCAGGGAGGGTGGCACATGACCTGAATCACAGGAGAGGAGAGGAGGGGAAGGAATGGAAACATCTCAGGGATTGGGGAACCGGGCTGAATTTGACCCTCATGCCGGTAGAAATGTGTGCATTTCAGCACCACATGCAGAGCTCCGTCATGCCACGTCTGGCAGCAGGCAGGTTTTGTCCTGCTCTTCCAGAGGAGGATCCTAGGGAACTGTTTACTCTGAACCAGGCACCACAGCCAGCCCAGGGAAGAGCTGGAACCAGGACCTGGGCTCTAGAGCCTGGTGGTGGTTTGAGGAGACTCTTGTCACCCTAGGTCAGGCTGTGCCCCTCAGGTTCCCCATGCACTCTATCCCTCCCTCAAGTTGCCTAAACTGTGGTCTGTAGGGAATCTGCCATCACACCAGGGCATAGCAGGGGCCAGGACTCTGGTTCTACACTCGGCTCTGTCTCTGACCACCCACATGGCTGGGGCCTTTCTCACTTTTTCTTCAGCCCATTTCCCCAACTCCCTCAGCAGAGCAGATTTCTCGAGTGGATGGAAAAGGCTGTGGGCCAAGGGTCAGCTGACCTGGACTCTCCCCTTTTCTCTGCTTGCAACTCGCTCACTGTGTGGCTTGGAGCAAGTCACTTCACCTCTCTGAGCCTCAGTGTCTTTATCCACTAGGAGGGTTGAACTTATGTCATTGTCAAGGGCCTTTTGGCGCTAAAGGTTGGACACTCCGGATGCCCCAATTGCCAGGGGCAGGGTTTTCAGAGGGTGCCATTCTGTTGCCCAGAACAGGCCCCTGCCGCAGCCTCCCGCAGCCCCTCTTCCCTCACCTCGGAGCCAACGCAGGAGAAAATAGTCATCTGGATTTGGCAGGGCCGGCAGCACATCCTGGACATTCTCCCGAAACTGTAGGGAGAGGCATCGGGGTGAGTGGTAGGGCCCACCCTGACTGCCCTCTGCCCAGGACTCTCCACTGAGGTCTTTGCTGGACCCCTCTTTAACATGGTTCAACTCTGCAGACACTACCTGGGCACTCATCCTGCCTGGAGTACTCTCTTGTCAGGGGGTGCCAGGTAGCAGGGCAGGAGGTGGGAAAGGAGTGAGACACTGCCCCTGCCCCACAACAAGGGCTCCCACACACCAGTCTGGGGTCAGGCAGAGGTGTTCCCAGCTAATCGTGATAGTAGGCACTCTGGTACGGACTACAGTAAAGACTGTCAGTTTACCAAGCACTCCCTGTCACCCAGCGCTGATCCTGGCACCGTAGCTTATTTACTCCTCACTCACAACCTGTAGAAGTATTGTCCCCATTCTACAGATGAAGGAATTAAAGTTCAGAGAGGCTAAGTAACATGCTCAAGGTCAAACAGCTAGTCATTCGCAGAGCTGGGTTGCAAACCCAGGTCTGTCTGAGTCCAGAGCACATGCTGTTTCCACCATGGTCTTCTGCCCCATGGAATGGTGAGGAGTTTGCTGGGGAGCAGAGGGAAGAAAGAGGTGGTCTCACATCGCTTCCTATAAAACTTGGCATTTGTGCTGGGCTTGGAGGACTTCAAAGGCATCAGGGGGAAGGAGGCGGGCAACTCAGGTGGAGGGAACGGTTCCAATAGGGGAAGTCAGGAAATGGGAAAATGCAGGCAGTGCCAAACAAAGGAGGTGGATACTGACCTCAAGGGACAGCTACACCTACCTCCAACCTCTCACTCCCTGGTAGGTGAGCGGGCCCCCATATGCCCTCCCTGAGCCTCCTGCTCCCAGCCATTGACCTTTCCCTGGCCACTGACCTACAGGGCAGTCCTAGAGGAGACTAACGAGGACTGGCCACCTCTGCCCCTTGCCTAGGTCGGCCAGGGACTCAGACCCCCCCACCCCACAAAGCAGCTCCCAATGCTCCAGGGAAACTGCTCCTCCAAACTGCAGGCATAAAGCTACCCCTCTCTAAGGACCCTAACCAGCCCCTGGTCTCCAGTTTAATCACCACCTAATCCCTTCTCTGTCTGACCTCTCCTGCGAGTCAGCAGTAAAATCTGAAGCCTCCCTGTCCAGACTTCCTGGGATGGGGGAGGCCCAGCCTGGGACAAAGCCTTCATGGAGCTGGTGCCTCCCCACTGCTGTCAGTGGCAGGAGACATCTGCCCCCCGCCCCACCTTTCCCAGCCATGGAAAACTCCCCAGCTGTGGAGCCTCCAAATCTTGGGGCCAGACCCAATCGGCTCTTGCCCAGAGAACAGCCGACCTCCTCACTCCCCAGGGGTGACAGAGAAGAGATTTAGTTGGTGAAGAGGAAGGTCCAGCCCTCAAACTGTTGCCCCCTCCTTGTCACAGGTGCCAAGGCAAAGCCAGGCTCACCTTCTTGCCTTCTGAGGAGCATAAACCTTAAGTCCTGAGCCAGGCAGGGGTCTGGGATGCAAGACGGGATGGCTGGTCTCAGTTCAAACTAACCCCAACCCAGTGCGTCATGGGGGGAGCCTGGAATTCACACATGGAGGTGTTCCCTTCAACATCATCTGGTCCAACCTCCTCATTCCATGGCATCAAGGAGCAAAGAGAAGGGCAGGGTTTTGCCCAAGGTCTCACAGCGGCTTGGTGCTGGGGCAGGAGCTATCCAAGTCTCCCAAGGAGCTATCCAGAGCCCTTTCCATCCTGCCACTGCCCCTGCAAGAAGAAAGCCTCCCGGAAATGGGAGAAAACTTGGGCCCCTGCCCCTGCCCCTGCCCCAGGGCCCGGCTGCCAGTCTCAAGGATGAATGTTGCCTTTGTGCGCTCAGCGGCCTCTGGGGATTCACAAGCAACCACTTCTTCCCAGGTGGCACTGCCACGGCTGCTTGGAGCTTGGGCGGGGGGTGGCCAAACTTCCTGGGATCTTGAGGGTGGCAGAGGGAGGAAGGAGCCATCCGGGGCGCAGGCCAGGCTGGGGCAGCCGCCTCTGCTCCCGCCGCCGCCCGCCACGGACCCTCGGCCCCCATCAGCCCCGTCCCTTCTCGCTGCCGCAGGAGGGCGAGGGCCACAGCCCGGGGCGGGAGCCCGGGCCAGGGCTAGGGCTCACCTTGGCCAGTGCCTCCTTCTGTTTGGGGCTCAGATCCCCGACTCTGCCGCTCATCGTGGCTCAACCGCAGGGATGGGGTTTGGGGGCGGGAGGCGGCGGGTGCGGCAGCTGATGGAGCACAGACTCGTCCTCGCCGCCACCCGGAGTAAAGTCCCAGCCTTTTGCCCGGGCCGCGGAGCTGGCAGCCAAGCCCCGCCTCTTAAAGGATCCCGAGGGGCGGGGTAGGGAGCGCTGCACTGGGGCGCGGGAGGCTCTGACATGGGCCCCCTCCGCCCTCCTGAAGTCAGAAACCCAGGCAGGAAGCGAGCAAGTGCGCCCACCGGGACTGAGGCCAGTCGGCATCAGAAGGGCAGGGAGTCTCAGTTTTAGTTCCAAATTTACTCTTAGCTCATAGTGTGACCTTGGGCGAGGCACCTGAGCTCTCTGGGCCTCTGAACAAGGAGGGATTGAAAGGTGCTATCTAATGAGCTCTTCTAACCGGGCTCCCATAGTGCAGGACTGCACAGCATCCTGCACACAGGGATTGTTCTGTTTTTGTTTTTGTTTTTTTGAAACGGAAACTCGCTCTGTCACCCAGGCTGGAATGCAGTGGCACGACCTCGGCTCACTGCAACCTCTGCCTTCCGATTTCAAGCTATTCTCCTGCCTCGGCCTCCCAAGTTGGGATTACAGGTGCACGCCACCATGCCAGGCTAATTTTTGTATTTTCAGTAGAGACTGGGTTTCACCGCATTGGCCAGGCTGGTCTCAAACTCCTGACCTCAAGTGATCCTCATGCCTCGGCCTCTCAAAGTGCTGGGATTACAAGTGTGAGCCACTGTGCCCGGCCTACAGGGATTATTAATAAATGTTTCCTGAATGAATGAATGAATGTAAGAAACGCTCCAATAGAGCCACAGATCCTGGTGCTGGCAGAACCCTGGGAGGGAGAGAGAAACATAGATCATTCAGGGATCATGCAACTTACCTCATTTAACAGCTTGGGAAACTGAGGCCCAGACAAGGCATGGCTTATCCAAAGTTGTTAGTGGCATGACAGATGTGGAGTGCCCATTGCCTGGCACATGGAAAGTACTTAGCTGTGCCCTCCCCTTATGGCCTGGAATTAATGCAGAGCTAGGCCGAGGAGTCTGTGGGCATCTCATCTCCCAGAGCCATACCTCGGCTCCCTCAACACTCAAGTCTCTGGGAGAGAGAAAGCAGAATGTCCCCAGTCTCTCTCCTTACCCGGAGGCAAAGGCACCAGGCCTGTTAAAGACATTTAAGGACTTTGCTCTGCCCTTGGTGTGGCCCCCACCATAGAGGTCTGCTGCAGGGTGCAGAGTGAGGGTTGACGCCCCCAGTGCCCACCTCTGCAGAGAGTTTTCAGGCAGCTCTGCCCTGGTTAGTCTCACTGGCTTCTGGCCTGGGGCAGGACAGGGCTGCCTTCCTCACTGGATATATGGCTAAGATCTTTATATAAGACCCTTCCAGGGCCAGGATGTTCTTTCCAGGGTAGAGCC
This sequence comes from Theropithecus gelada, assembly GCF_003255815.1. Taxonomy (NCBI): domain Eukaryota; kingdom Metazoa; phylum Chordata; class Mammalia; order Primates; family Cercopithecidae; genus Theropithecus; species Theropithecus gelada. Next base: position 20,134,713 of record NC_037678.1, read on the forward strand.
TACTCAAAGGAAACTATTATAGAAGAACACCATCTTGGTCAGGAGCGGTGGCTCATGCCTATAATCCCAGTACTTTGGGAGGCCAAGGCAGGCAGATCACCTGAGGTCAGGAGTTCGAGACTAGCCTGGCCACCATGGTGAAACCCCATCTCTACTAAAAATACAACAATTAGCCAGGTGTGGTAGTGTGCATCTGTAGTCCCAGCTACTCAGGAGGCTGAGGTGGGAGAATTGCTTGAACCCGGGAGGCAGAGGATGCAGTGAGCCGAGATCATGCCATTGCACTCCAGTCTCGGGTGACAGAGCAAGACTCCCTGTAAAAAAAAAAAAAAAGAAAAGAAACACAGCCTTTTATATTGGTTCAGCAACTTACAGTTCACAAGGTACCTTCAGATCTAGCTTGTCACTTAAGCATGGGACAATTCTGTAAGGTAGGCAGGTCAGGTGACTTATTGAGGAGCCTGAGGGAGAGGTGGTCATAGGTGGACACGTGCAGAGTTGGGACTTAAACCCAAGTTTGTGGTTTCTAGGCCGAATGTTCCCAGGCCAAGGTGTGGACGGGCCTGGGAACTGCCTGCAGAAGTTACCCAGGAAAGTACACGATCACCTTCACCCAACAGGATACAGCCCTCCCCGCATCTGAAGTTACCCAAATAAAAGCCTCAGTAAAGAACCCTTCCCCAGGCCTGTGCCTCCCAGGTTCAACAGCTGCCTCTTTCTTCTTCCTCCACTAAGACTTAACCTACCTCCGGCCCACCATAAAACAGCTAGTTAATGTGATCATATAAATCCTAAATAGGCCCAGGCTGGGTGGCTCACGCCTGTAATCCCAGCACTTTGGGAGGCCGAGGTGGGCAGATCACCTGAGGTCTGGAGTTCAAGACCTGTCTTGCCAACATGGTGAACCCCGTATCTACTAAACATACCAAAAAAAAAAAAATTAGCCGGGCATGGTGGCGCACACCTGTAGTCCCAGCTACTTGGGAGGCTGAGGCAGGAGAATCGCTTGAACCCAGGAAGTGGAGGCTGCAGTGACCCAAGATCGCACCATTGCATTCCAGCCTAGGCAACAAAGCAAGACTCTGTCTCAAAAAAAAAAAAAAAACAAAAAAACAAAAAACAACTAACTGGGCTCAGTGGCTCATGCCTGTAATCCCAGAACTTTGGGAGGCCGAGGCAGGTGGATTACCTGAGTTCAGGAGCTTGAGACCAGCCTGGCCAACATGGTGAAACGCCGTCTCTACTAAAAATACAAAAATTAACCGGGCCTGGTAGCGGGCACCTGTAATCCCAGCTACTTGGGATGTTGAGGCAGGAGAATTGTTTGAACCCAGGAGGCAGAGGCTGCAGTGAGCCAAGATTGCGCCACTGCAGTCCACTCTGGGCAACAAGAGTGAAACTCTGTCTCAAAAAACAAAACAAAACAAAACAAAACAAAAAACCTAAATAAATAATCTGGTGAAGTCCTTGGAGCTGGCTACCGAGAGAGAGTCCCTCCCTCCCACCCCCACTTTTTCTCCATCCCTTAATCCCTGCCCTACAGTTCTTCCTCTCTGCTAGGTATGTTGCACCCCTGCTCAAGAATCTTCAATGGCTCCCTGGTTCCTTCCTGAGTCGACTCAATCCCACTGATCTGCATCTGAGGCCTACCCCCACCCCATCCCAGCGTTCCCTGTGGCACCAAGGGCCACTTGCCCCCTCCACACACTTTATTTCAGTCTGAGAAGCTTCCCACTGTCCTTTAGACACACCTCGGCACTCCTGCTTCTCTGAGAGTTGCTGCTGTGTCCTGTATCCTCCTGCCAGGTCTTCTCCAGCCCTCAAGACTCTGATCAAATACTGTTTCCAGGAGCTTCTCCCTGAGTTACCCTCTGCCAACCAGATGTCCCCTTTCCTGGCCTTGGTGTGGACTATTTTGCATTGTAGTGGCAACTATCAGGGAACAGCGTGGCCCAACAGGAAGAACCAGGTCTCCCGGGTCAGGCAGGCTGGAGGGGAGAGCCTTCTGTGATGGATATATCTTGCTGGGGACTTTGGTTAGGGGAACACAGAGTGTGAACAACTTAAAGAAGGCTGGTAGCACGCAGAGATCTAGGAGAAGCGTTGGGGTGGCAGTCCTAGTGCTGACAGAGCCCTGTGCTTCAGATTCTTCTTGGGGGGAAGCTCTGCGCACAGAAAGGAGCACTGGACTGGGAGTCCGGTGTGTGAACTGGAGACCATGTCCTTGCTTAATGTGCTGCCGTGACTATTCCGCAAGGCACACATTTGGGGGTCTCCTCAGGGCTGCTGGCCCATGCCTTCTAGACCTTGGTGGTTTCCTCACTAAAATGAGGGCACTGGCCTTGAGATCAGAGGCCTCCTGCGTGCCCTGGCCTCAGAATCTGTGGTGCCAGGGGGAAGGGGGTGGCAAAGAGATTGGCTCTGTGATTTGAGAGTTGGAAAGAACAGTCTTTTAAACCCTTCAACAAATATTTGTGGAACACTCCACTTCCACGGGGCCAGGGCAGCACGAACTCTCTGGAAAGCCCTTGTGCCTGCAGGCAGCCATGCAGAAAAGCCCTGGCCCCAGCCTCCTCCCCTCCTCCCAGCCCAGCCCTGTGGGGCTTGCAGCTGCCTCAAGTCACCTGCCTCCTCTGGGTGTCTGTGATCTGGTGAGAGAACTAATCCCATCGCTGTGAAAATTGCAAGTGAAGTAATGGCTGGGGAAGAGGTGGGCGCACACAGGTGAGGGATTATTATGACTCTTGTGTTGCTTCTGAAGGCACATCAGAGAGTGAGAAACTCAGCCTGTCTGGCTCCTCCCCTGAGCCCCATTTCCTCCTCACTTCCGCAGTCCAGCCTGGCTTTGCAAAGAAACAAAATCCTCTCCCCACCCCACTTCCCACACTTGAACCCCTGATTAAGTCCTTTACCTTCCTGGGTATCACTGTCTAATCCCTAAGCCCTTTCTCACCAGTCTCCAGTTGTCTCCAAGAGCCAAATCCCTTCAGAATGATGTGGCCCAGATAGCTGTGAGCACAGAGGCAGGGGGCAGGGAGCTGGGACCTCAGGATTCCCCCAGAGGGGAGGGGAGGGCCGGAGGGGTGCTGGGGGCCCCTGCTATGGCTTTGGCGCTAGCTGGCAGGGGCCTGGAGACTTCCCTTGGGAAGGATGGGTTGCCATTTCCACCCCAAATAGAGCTAAAATAGAGTCCAGATTCCATAGGCAAGCTTGTTCCCATGCCAGTGACCTCTCAGAGCAGAATGGCATAGGGGTGGGCCCACCAACTCTGGAACCAGACTACCTGGGTTTGGGTCCTGGTTCTATAACTTAGCAAAGTTACTTGACCTCTGCCTCAATTTCTCATCTGTAAAGTGGCAGTGATAATCTTACTACCTCATATGATTGGAATGAGATTAAATGAGCTAATTCATAAAAAGAACGTTGAAGAGTACCTGGAACACAGTGAAGCTATTGGCTGTTTTTTTGTTTTTTTTTTTAATTTTTTGTGGGTTTTTTTTTTAGAGATGGGGGTCTCACTATGTTGCCCAGGCTGGTCTTGAACTCTTGGCCTCAAGTGATCTTCCCACCTTGGCTTCCCAAAGTGCTGGGATTACAGGTGTGACCCACTGTACCCAGCTGGTATCAACTGTTTTGACTTACATTCTCTGTTCCTTCTCTTGAATATTCTTGCCATTCAGGTGCCAGCCCACACACCAGCTCTTAGAGGGGTCTCCCTTCCCTGGTAATGAGGCTGAAGTGGCCTCTGGCTACCAGCACCTCTCTGATGCTATTTTATCTCGTTCCTGTGGCACCTACTGTGGCCCGAAATGATCTTGCTTGTGTATGTGGTTATGGTTTTCTATCTGTTCTCAAGGGCAGAAACCATTGCTGGTTACAGTCACTGCTCCATGCCCAGTGCCTAGCACCGAGAAGACCTTTGATATCCATTTGTGGGCGTGACACTCACCCTGTCCCTGAGAGCTGGGCCCAAGGAAGGAGCAGGAATCCCTCCACTTTGTAGCCCATGCCACAATTACGCTGCGGCTACTTTGCATCTGCCCTGTGTGATCTTGAGTGAGTCGTCGAGCCTCTGAGCATCTGGGTGAGTGGAGGGAGGTGGCAGATGGAACTAAGCAATCAAGGGACACTTTAAGATCTTTTAAGACAACTTATTTTATGTGCTGGAGCTCATGTCCATAAGGTAAAGGGATCTTAGGGACCTCCATGTTCTAAAAATACCACCACCTCAGGCCTGGCCGTCCCTGTTGCCACTGGGCTGAAGCCCCCACTGATGGTGACACATTCCGGTGAGTTAGGCATTGTCTTCTTCAAGGCCCTTTTTGTACAAAACGAAGCCACTGGGCCCCATGTGGCCACATTCCCCAGGGACCAGCCTGCCACCTGGTGGCAGCTTGATTACCTTGGCCTCTTCCTCATTGGTGGGGCCCAGGTTCATGCTCACTGGAACAGACACATATTCTAGATGTGGATTTGCCTTCCCTGCCCTTCATCCTTCTGCCAGCATCACCATCTGTGTACCATGGAATGCCTCATCCATTTGTATGGCATTTGCACAGCCTGGTGTGTGACCAAATAACTCATTTCACAGCGAAGGAAGAGAAGCAGAGGGCTCAGGTTCACAAAATTCACTGGCCTTATCATACACCCCATTCCTGGTACCAATTTTAAAACATTTCTCCTCATCACCACCTGCTTCCACCGCTGAGCTAACATAATCCATGCCTCACACTTTCATTAATAGCTTTATTTCTTCCTAGGTCCACAGCAACTTTACAGAGTAAGGAAAGACAGAGGAATTGGGGCCTTCTCCATGCAGGTCTCTGCCCAGCCCAGGGCCAGGAAACCTTGCATCCCAAGAAACAAGCTACTTGGAATCACAGCATGTCTGACGAAAGGCCCTCCCAAGTCATTTAGTCCAGGCTCCCATTTTACAACTGGGGACGAAGGCCAAGAAAATGGAAGTGGGTCGCCGGGTGTGGTGGCTCATGCCTGTAATCCCAGCACTTTGGGAGGCCGAGGTGGGCGGATCACGAGGTCAGGAGATCGAGACCATCCCATCCCGGCTCACACAGTGAAACCCCGTCTCTACTAAAAATACAAAAAACTAGCTGGGTGTGATGGCGGGCGCCTGTAGTCCCAGCTACTCAGGAGGCTGAGGCAGGAGAATGGAGTGAACCCGGGAGGTGGAGCTTGCAGTGAGCCGAGATCGCGCCGCTGCACTCCAGCCTGGGTGACAGAGCGAGACTCCGTCTCAAAAAAAAAAAAAAAAAAAAAAGAAAATGGAAGTGGCTTGCCCAGAGGCCCATGGTGAGAGAGTGACAGCCCTGTCCTCTCTAGCTCCCCACCCTCTCTTGGGAGCTTGGATCTGTGGGTTGGGCTACTCCAGAGAGAGCCCACAGGGCTGAGCATCCTGTCGTCTATCCCTGGGAGCAGGGCGGCCTGCTTGTCTCTTAGCTGGCATCCCTTCCCTCCCTTCTGGGGTCCTCCAGTCCCCTCCTACTTAGACACCCCACTCCTAGGCAGGGCCTCAAGATCACTCATCTCCTTGCAGTCAATCTCCCATCCTTGGCAGCCTCACTTCCTGGGCTTACACTGTACCCTGCCCCCCGCCAGCACTGGCTCCAATCTTCACTGTTTCTTTACTCACCCCCTAACCCTCCTCACCCCCAAAGCAGCAGAAAGCCCCTGGCTGGGCTGAGCTACACCCACCCACATTGGGATGACATCTTCCAGCTCTTGTCCCTTCTGGGATAACCAGGGGTTACCCCATGGAAGAACACACCACAGGGAACTGGTTACCCACCAAGTTTGCAAGGGGGCTCCGGCTCCCACTGATGGAAAGCTAGGATGTGGGTATTAGTGGGGAAGCAGAACTATGTTCTAGGTGGGGGACAAGCGTGAACAAGGACCTGCATCTGGTTGGAGTGTGTATGTTGAGGGGTGACTAGGTCCGTGGGGTGAGGGGTAGGGAGAAAGTGGGGATGGGGCAGGCAGAACATGGAGCCAAAGACCTGGCTGATTACAGGGTGCATCCTTGCAACCCTGTTGTTGGGGCTGACAGATGGGCTGGAACAGTCACAGAATTGGAGAAGCAAGCCTCTCCACAGGCACCACAGGGGTTCCACGGTGCATTTTGTAGCTTATGAAGAGTGATTTCATACATATGAAAGAACGTTAGTGGCCGGGCGCGGTGGCTCATGCCTGTAATCCCAGCACTTTGGGAGGCCGAGGCGGGTGGATCACGAGGTCAAGAAATCGAGACCATCCTGGTCAACATGGTGAAACCCCGTCTCTACTAAAAATATAAAAATTAGCTGGGCGTGGTGGTGGGCGCCTGTAGTCCCAGCTACTCGGGAGGCTGAGGCAGGAGAATCGCTTGAACCCAGGAGGTGGAGGTTGCATTGAGCCGAGTTCATGCCATTGCACTCTAGCCTGGGCAACAGAGCAAGACGCCATCTCAAAAAACAAAAAACAGTCCGGGCGCGGTGGCTCAAGCCTGTAATCCCAGCACTTTGGGAGCCCGAGACGGGCGGATCATGAGGTCAGGAGATCAAGACCATCCTGGCTAACACAGTGAAACCCTGTCTCTACTAAAAAATACAAAAAACTAGCCGGGCAAGGTGGCGGGCCCCTGTAGTCCCAGCTACTCAGGAGGCTGAGGCAAGAGAATGGCGTAAACCCGGGAGGCGGAGCTTGCAGTGAGCTGAGATCTGGCCACTGCACTCCAGCCTGGGCGACAGAGCGAGACTCCGTCTCAAAAAAAAAAAAGTAACGTATCCAAGTAGTGATCCCTTATCCTTGGGCGATACGTTCCAAGATCCTCAGTGGATGCCCGAAACCTCAGGTAGTGCTGAACACATACTGTGTTTCTTCAGTCTGATAACTCTGAGGCCTGTAAGTGACTAACAGGTGGTAACATTTACAGCGTGGGGAAGATTCACATCCAGAGTGGGATGGAGAGGAAGGGCAATAGATTTCATCACACTATTCAGAACGGCATGCAATTTAAAACTTATGAATTGTTTGTTTCTGGAATTTTCCATTTAATATTTTTTTGGACCTTGGTTGGCTGAAGGTAACTAAAACCTCAAGTAAAAGGAGACTACTATAAATTGATGGAACAGAACAGAGAATCTAGCTATGTGCAGTGACTAATGCCTATAATCCCAGCACTTTGGAAGGCTGAGGCAGGCAGATCCCTTGAGTCCAGGAGTTCGAGACCAGCCTGGGCAACATGGCGAAACCCTGTCTCTACAAAAAAAAAAAAAAAAAAAGAATTAGCTGGGTATGGTGGCACACCCCTGTGGTCTCAGCTACTTTGGTGGCTGAGGAGGGAGAATCCCTTGACCCTGGGAGGTGGAGGTTGCAATGAGCTGAGATGGCACCACTGCACTCCAGCCTGGATGACAGAGAGAGACCCTGTATCAAAAATAAACAAATACATAAATAATTTTTCAATGCTTAAACTTTTACTTTTCTTATTTATGTCTTTAATCTGTATGGAATTCATATTTTGTATATGATGTGTATGTAATAGGGGTCTAATTAGCTGGGCATGGTGGTGGGCGCCTGTAGTCCCAGCTACTCGGGAGTAGCTTTTCCTAATGGCTAATTGAATTTCTTAGCACAATTTACCAAACAGTCCATGATACTGCCTCCTTCTATCTCCACAAACACAGTGCTTCCTCTGACGTACACCATCTTTAGATGTGTGAGTCAGTTTCTGGCCTATTTCATGTTCCATTTGTCTGTCTTTAGGCTGATACTGGGGGCTGTCTTATATTCCCATCTCACACTTCTTCAGGAGCAACTTGGTCATCCCATGTCAGTGTTCATACAGGTATTCACTGTAAAATTATTTCAATTTTTCTGGAGTAAAAAGAGGTTGTGGCTCATCTGACCCTTGCCCTTATACCACCATACTTTTTTTTTTTTTTTTTTTTTTTGAAACAGAGTCTTGCTCTGTCGCCCGGGCTGGAGTGCAGTAGCACGATCTCAGCTCACTGTAAGCTCTACCTCCCGGGTTCACGCCTCAGCCTCCTGAGTAGCTGGGACTACAGGTGCCCCCCACCATACCCGGCTAATTTTTTGTATTTTTAGTAGAGACGGGGTTTCGCCTTGTTAGTCAGGATGGTCTCAATCTCCTGACCTTGTGATCCACCCACCTTGGCCTCCCAAAGTGCTGGGATTACAGGCGTGAGCCACCGCGCCCGGCCCACCATACAAATTTTTAAAGGCTCAGGTTTCAGACTGAGCCAGCTCCCAGCAGCCCCAACCCTTGGAGAAACGGACAGTAGTGAGTAGTTAGGACAGTAATGGGACAGTAGTGAGTACTTAGGACAGTAGTGGGACAGTAGTTAGTAGTTAGGACAGTAGTGGGACAGTAGTGAGTAGTTAGGACAGTAGTGGGACAGTAGTGAGTAGTTAGGACAGTAGTGGGACTTCCACATTCCAGTAGACATTTGAGTTATTCGCTGGGGGTGAGGCAGGGTTGATTTTACACGGTCCTTATGTATGTATGTATTATATATGTATGCATGTATGTATGTTGAGACGGAGTTTCACTCTTGTTGCCCAGGCTGGAGTTCAGTGGCCTGAAACTCCGCCTCCCGGGTTCAAGCAATTCTCTTGCTTCAGCCTTCTGAATAGCTGGGATTAGAGGCATGCACCACCACACCCGGCTAATTTTGTATTTTTAGTAGAGATGGGGGTTTCTCCATGTCGGTCAGGCTGGTCTCAAACTCCCGACCTCAGGTGATCTGCTACCTCAGCCTCCCAAAGTGCTGGGATTACAGACGTTAGCCACCGCGCCCGGCCTATCGTGCCCATTTCACAGATGAGGGAAGTGACCCAGCCTCTCGGTCCCACTGAGGCACTGGGTCCCTGCCTGCTTCATCTTGCCTTGCCCCCCAGCCCCTTTCCCCTGCCCCTCCATCTCTCCCGTCGGCTTCCCATGCCAGTCTCTGGTTCTCTGCCTCCTGCTGTTTAGTGGGGTCGAGACAGGGAGGACCAGGGAAGAAAGGGACGTGACTTGGCCCTGGCCACCCCGTGGGTCAGTGGGGCTGCCGCAGAATAAGGGCCTGCCACCAGGTCCCTTAGACATCCCTTGCTCCTGCCCTTCTCAGGCTCTGATCGTGTCTCTGCTCCCCCAGGTCGCCCTTTTCAACTATTTTCCTGTCTGCCCCGCTGACGCGTCCGCCGCCGGAACACCCCGCTGGCTGCGAGAACCTCCTCTCTCTGACTTCCCGCCTTCCTGCTGCGATCCCGGTTCCGCCCCTCTCCAGCATCCTCGGCCGCTAGCGCCTAAGCTCTCCGCGGCCACCAGGGGGCGCCCGCGGCCAAGTCTGGGCGCGGGAGACGCCAAGCGCCCACCCCGTTCCTCCTGGTGCCCCTCCCCGTCCGGCCGCGGCCCCGCCCCTCCCGGCGCCCCGCCCCGTCCGGCAGCGGCCTCTCTCCCTCGGATCCCCCCGCGCCCGGGACCCCCGGCCCCACTGTGCGCCAGCTCGTCGGGTCGGGCCATGGGCCCCGCCGCTCGCCCCGCGCTGAGATCGCCGCCGCCGCCTCCGCCGCCGCCCCCGTCGCCGCTGCTGCTGCTGCTGCCCCTGCTGCCGCTGTGGCTGGGCCTGGCGGGGCCCGGGGCCGCGGCGGACGGCAGCGAGCCGGCGGCCGGGGCGGGGCGGGGCGGAGCCCGCGCCGTGCGGGTGGACGTGAGACTGCCGCGCCAGGACGCTCTGGTCCTGGAGGGCGTCAGGATCGGCTCCGAAGCCGACCCGGCGCCCCTGCTGGGCGGTCGCCTGCTGCTGGTGAGCGCTGCTGAGCCATCTGGCCGCATCACTAAACCCCTCTCCCAACCCTCCCTAGAGACCCCGCACCCAGAAGCGACGTTCATCCTCCACCAAGCCCTGACAGTCCAGCGCCCCTCCCCAGGCTCCCCAGGCACCCAGCATTCAGGCTTCCCAAACCTGAGAGCCAGATGCTCTCCGAACTCTGGCCTTGCATCCACTGTGATGACCCCGGCTCTCTCCTCCCCAACACCCTGCCTCCCGCTGCTCATAGCCCCTTGCCACACAGATGGACATCGTGGATGCCGAGCAGGAGGCGCCGGTGGAAGGCTGGATTGCAGTGGCATACGTGGGCAAGGAGCAGGTGGCCCAGTTCCACCAGGAGAATAAGGGCAGTGGCCCGCAGGCCTATCCCAAGGCCCTGGTCCAGCAGGTGCAGGGGATGTCTAGCGGGGAGGGGCTGAAGGAAGGGATTCCAAGGCATCTGCTAGAGCCAGGCCTTCCTTAGATGGGCCCTTAAGAGCTTGCAGAGAAGCCCTAGGCCTGGGTGGGTCAGGACACCCCAGTTTGAAGAATGGAGTCAGTACGGCTTCGAAGCAGGGAGGTGAGAAGAGGCCAGAGAGAGGTTGGGAAGCTTGACCAGGCTCAGAGAGTATGGGATGCGGGGGGAGCTGCTGCTAGCAGCCACTGTGGGGACTGCCCTGCTAGGACCTGGGAAGGCACAGCGCATCTGAAAGGGAGGCAGGAGGAAGGAAGCAGTTTCCACCTTTGACTTCCAGAAGCTTATGGCTAGTCTGTCCAGAGTTTTGCTCACTGCAGGGCCAGGAACTAAGAGCAGCTGGGGCTGCAGGTGGTGAGACAGGTGTGCAGGCAGGGTATATGTTAGCCTCTTGCCTTCTATCCCTCTGCAGATGCGGCGGGCCCTCTTCCTGGGAGCCTCTGCCCTGCTTCTCCTCATCCTGAACCACAACGTGGTCCGAGAGGTAAATCAGACCAGGCGGTGAGGGTAAGCAAGCTGGGGAAAGGGAGACCCAGGCCTGCTGACTTCCTTGTCTCCCTGCAGCTGGACATATCCCAGCTTCTGCTTAGGCCAGTGATCGTCCTCCATTATTCCTCCAATGTCACCAAGCTGTTGGATGCACTGCTGCAGTGAGTTGGCATTTAGACTTCAAAGGACTGACCCTGGGTACAGAGAGCCCCTGGCTCTCCCATGGGCTGAGGGGGCTTGGGACCAGGGTCTTACCTGTTAGCCTTTTTTTTTTTTTTTGAGATGGAGTATCACTCTTGTTGCCCAGGCTGGAGTGCAATGGTGCAATCTCGGCTCACTGGAACCTCTGCTTTCCAGGTTCAAGTGATTCTCCTGCCTTAGCCTCTCAAGTAGCTAGGATCAGAGTCATGTGTCATCACACCCGACTAATTTTTTGTATTTTTAGTAGGGACAGGGTTTCACCACGTTGACCAGGCTGGTCTTAAACACCTGACCTCAGGTCCACCTGCCTCGGCCTCCCAAAGTGCTGGGATTACAGGCGTGAGCCCCTGTTGCCACTACTGCTGCTGCTGCCCCTGCTGCCGCTGTGACTGGGCCTGGTAGGGCCCGGCCTAACTGTTAGCTTTTTTTTTTTTTTTTTTTTGAGATGAAGTCTCGCTCTGTTGCCCAGGCTGGAGTGCGGTGGCACGATCTCAGCTCACTGCAAGCTCCGCCTCCTGGATTCACGCCATTCTCCTGCCTCAGCCTCCCAAGTAGTTGGGACTATAGGTGCCCACCACGATGCCTGGCTAATTTGTTTGTGTTTTTAGTAGAGACAGGGTTTCACCGTATTAGCCAGGATGGTCTTGATCTGCCGACCTCGTGATCCGCCTGTCTCGGCCTCCCAAAGTGCTGGGATTACAGGCGTGAGCCACTGCACCTGGCCAACTGTTAGCTTTAAGACTGCCCTTTCGGCTGGGAATGGTGTTTCATGCCTGTAATCCCAGCACTTTGGTAAGCCGAGGAAGGAGTATTACTTGAGTCCAGGAGTTTGATACCAGCCGGGGCAACATGACAAGACTCAGTCTCTACAAAAAAAAATACAAAAATTAGCTGAGTGTGGTGACACATGCCTGTAGTCCCAGCTAATCAGGAGGCTGAAGTGGGAGGATCACTTGAGCCCTGGGGGTAGAGGCTGCAGTGAAATGTGACTGTGCCACTGCACTCCAGCCTGGGTGACAAAGGGAGACCCTGTCTCAAAAACAAACAAACAAACAAACAAAAAAGACTGCCCTTTCCCAGGCTGAAAACTGGGTGAGGGCATGGGAAGGAGGTGCCAGAGCCTGGAGCTTGGAGCAAGGAGGTGGCTCTGTGGGCAGAGGGGACTGGCCCCAGCAAGGAGGAAGGTGGACTCCCTGGGCTTGCAGGCTTCCCTGGCCTGGCTGGTGTGAAAACTGGAAAAACCAATAGAGAGAAAAGGCCTGGGGTAAAGTGGAAGGCCAACAGGGGCGATAGTCATAGGTACCCTTTTCCTGCAGAGCTGGGATTGGGTGGGTCTGGGCCTCTCTTTCCAAGAGTCCTTCCATCTGGCCCTCCCAGGAGGACCCAGGCCACAGCTGAGATCACCAGCGGAGAGTCCCTGTCTGCCAATATTGAGTGGAAGCTGACCTTATGGACCACCTGTGGCCTCTCCAAGGATGGCTATGGAGGATGGCAGGACTTGGTCTGCCCGGGAGGCAGTCGTGCCCAGGAGCAGGTGGGTGCTAGCAGATGACATGGGGCCTAGGGAAAGGAGGTTCATGGGGCCACATACATGGCCTTGTCTTGCAAATCCTGTGGCTTCTCCCTACCGTGGTGGCAAGGACGGCCTGTCCCACCCCACAGGAGTGCTGTGAGTGTTCAGAGACATGGTGCAGGTGGGCGCTCAGTGGGGTGCCTGGGCCGGGTCACGTGCAGTCAGTGTTAGCTGCTGTCCTCACGTTCTGCAGGCATTGGGAAGCCTTATTTTACTGTCTGTAGAATAAAGTTCAGACCCCTTCGCGTGGCTTTCACAGCTCTCTGCATCACTCACTCACTCTGTTTTTCTAGTCCTTTTTCCTATGCTCTGGCCACCCTGTACCAGTGACTACACATGCCCTGGCCTTCTGCCACTGGGCCTTGTCTACGCCTGGCTGTAGACGTGGACACCTTTTCTCTCTGTGTCCACACGTCCTAGTCTAGCTAGAACCTTCACAACTCATCCTGCCACCGTTCTTTGGAAAGCCTCGCTCACAGCCCAGCTTGAAGTCCCCTCTCTCCCTCTTGTATCACAGCAAGGCGTGGTCAGGCTGTTCCTGGGCTTCTTGGGACAGCCCATCCTGCATGTGATGCGGGTGCGCCACTTTGTCTCCTGACAGCCAGGACTGTGTTTTATCGTCTCTGGATTTCCAGCGCTTGGCATCGGGGCATTCAAGGGTATTCTGTCCACAAGCATTTCTTGAGTCCCTGGACTGCTGGGCAGTCACCTCCCAGTCTCCTAGTGTACAGCCTCCAGCAGGTGTTGGCCACCGTGGGCTGTGCAGGGCAACTTCCAGTGGGGCAATCTTGGGATGGAATCCTGGCTCGGAAACATTAGCTGACTGATCTCAGGCTGGGAGTTTCACCTCTCTGGCCTCGGGTTCCTCATTTGTGAACAGGGACGGTATTCTGTGTATCCCTGTCATGGGTAGCCCACACAGGCCTCTGGACAGGTCAGGCATTGGTGAGAGGCCTGGGGTGGGGCTGTACGCAGTCTGCAGGTCGGTCTGGCTGCTCCAGAGGGCAGAGCTGAGCAGCCTTGGCCAGGCTGCAGGCCGAGGTCAAGGTGGTCCCAACCCAATTATTGGGTGGCCGTGGCCGCTGAGGTGTCTGACGGGTGGCTGGAGTAGGCGTCTCAGTGGCTGGCCTGATGGGCATTGGGCTCTCAGTCCTGACCCCAGGGCCCAGTCACTATCCCTCCAGCCTCTGGCAGTCCAGAGCAGCAACACTCATGTATCAGGAAGGTCTGATGAACAGCAATGACACGATCTTGGCTCACTGCAGCCTTGACCTCCTGGGCTCAGGTGACACTCCCACCTCAGCCCCCCAAGTAGCTGGAACTACAGGCACATGCCACCATGTCTAGCTAATTTTTTTATTTTTTGTAGAGATGGGGTTTCGCTGTGTCGCCCAGGCTGGTCTCGAACTCCTGAGCTTAGGCAATCTGCCCACCTTGGCCTCCCAAAGTACTGAGATTACAGGTGTGAGCCACCATCCCTGGCTAATGAACCGTTCTTACTGCTCTTCCTGCCCTCCATCCTCACCTGGGGCTCTACAAGGTACATTCCCCAAGATGCACTGAACCTGGGGCACATAGGGCTCCCCAGGATGCAGTGAGCCTGGGGAGGCTGGGTCTCTGGCCTGCAGCAGAGCTTCAGGCTGGCCACACCTTCAGCCCAGCCAGCTGGCTGCTCTGAGGCATGGAGCTCTAGAGCAGGCTCTGCCCTGGAGAACTTACGCCATAATGGCCACTCAGTCCTGGCATGGGGCTCAGGAGTGTCACTTTGTCTCCTGACAGCCAGGGCTGTGTTTTATCATCCCTGGATTTCCAACACTTGGCATCAAGGGCATTCAAGGGTATTCTGTCCGCAAGCTTTTTTTTTTTTTTTTGAGACAGCGTTTCACTCTTGCTGCCCAGGCTGGAGTGCAATGGTGCGATCTTGGCTCACTGCAACCTCTGCCTCCTGGGTTCAAGCAACTCTCCTACTTCAGCCTCCCAAGTAGCCGGGACTACAGTCCTGTGCCACCACACACCAGCTAATTTTTTGTATTTTTAGTAGAGACGGGGTTTCTCCATGTTGGTCAGGCTGGTCTTGAACTCTCGACCTCAGGTGATCTGCCCGCTTTGGCCTCCCACAGTGCTGGGATTACAGGCCTGCGAGCTACCGCGGCCGGCCCACAAGCATTTCTTGAGTTACTTCTCTGCCACGCAGTGATGCCCCAGTCTCCTGGTATACAGCCCCCAGCAGGTGTTGGCCAACTGGGCTGCTCTAGCCCTGGGCTCATGGGGGCCCAGTCTGGAGAGGAGATAGGCCAGAGACATGCTGTCACTGCTGGGGTGAGCACAGAGCTGGTGGTGACCCCGGGACCCTCTAGGGCATGGTAAAGGCACTCAGCCTGGGGCTTGGGGACAGCTTCCTAGAACAGGTGGCACTGCCCAGCTGCAGCTGGAGGAGAGAAGAGGGCAGGATGGAGAGGGGAGTTGGGGCTTACAGACACTTCCCAGTGAGGGCCCCCAGAGCACCTCCACTCCGAGCAGAGCAATGGCCTGTGGCACTAGCAGCACCCAGGCTTGTCTAGAGCTGTGAGCTCTTCACATCAGGTCATTTCTCAGCCCCTCTTCCCCACATGACGGTGGATGAACTTCAGCATCGGTCAGGGAAGAACACGATGGCAGAGCAGCACTCAGCTGCAGAGAGCTTTGAAGTGAATGTGTGTATTAGTCCTGAGACATCCACAGACCCTGTGCAGAGGCGCACCTGAGGGAGCGTGCTGTGTTTTGCTTACTCCGCCGCACCATCTTGTGAGCCAGCTGTTGAGTAGTCAGAGCCCAGCAACCACACCACATCTGGGGCGAGTTGAGTCAAGATCCTTGTTGTTCCCTCAGTCACTCTGAGGCTGCCCAGGGGCCTGAGGCCCCCAGGCTTTACAGTGTTCTCTCAGTCACATTTCCTTTCCAGATTCACTCATTCCACAAAGATGATGGGAGGTACTGGGTTAGAGTGGTGGCCACATCAGCTATGGTTACCTCCCACAGATAGGAGCACACAGACCCCCAAGGGCAGCTGCAAGAGAACGCTGGGTAGAGCAGGTGTGAGGAGGGCGGGGCAGCCGGAGGTTAGGGGGCACATTCACCCGGCCGTAAGAGGTCAGGGAGCTTCTAGAGCAAGATGCGGTGGAGGCAGTAGCTGAGAAAAGGGATAAGGTGGAAGAGGGTTCCCAAGACAGGGAACAGTATGGAGAGGCACAGACACGGGAGGGAGCCGGGAGCACAGGACACGGAGAGGAGTCAGGTGGCACTACAGGGAAGGAGCTCAGGCAGGGGAGCTGCGGGGCCTGGTGTGCAGGGGAGAACCCTCTGGCTGTGGGTGGGAAATGGGTGGCAAGGAGGGCATGAGAGACCACCCCCCAACCCAGGAGAACAAAGCAACAGGCCTTGGGGGCTGGCTCCCTCCCGTACTGGGGGGTGTGAACGTTCAGGCTGGATGGGTGAGTGGGTGATGGCAGGGCCTGAGAAAGCCGACCAGGAGGAAGTGCAGGAGGATGGGGGTGGGAGAGTGAGCAGGTCCCAGGGTGGGTGCTAGGTTGCTGGGTGCTGGGTTGGGAAGTCTCTGAGGCTACCAGAGAGAAGCTTCTGTGTGTGCAAAACATCAGGTTTGTTGCCCAGAGAGCCCTGGGCTGGGAATGGATGTGGCTCTTCTTGAAGCTGGATGGGAAAACGTGTAGGGCAGAGTGAGTGATCCTGAGAAGCACACAGTGGGAGGGACGGAGCCTTCGGAAGAGGAAGCTGGGGACTGCAGGGACACAGAGGCCATCAGCACACCTCACCTGCCTGCTCCCTGGCGTTCCTGGGGGTAGATGTTCCTAAGGGAGGCGTGTGGGGGCGGCCCCATGTCCCTGATGACTGCTTCCCTCCCCAGAAGCCCCTGCAGCAGCTGTGGAATGCCATCCTACTGGTGGCCATGCTCCTGTGCACAGGCCTCGTGGTCCAGGCCCAGCGGCAGGCGTCGCGGCAGAGCCAGCGGGAGCTCGGAGGCCAGGTGAAAGCCAGCCCCAGGGAGCCCCAGAGCCCTCAGCCCTTGGGCCTGCAAGACCGTGCCTGTCCTCTCCCCACAGGTGGACCTGTTTAAGCGCCGCGTGGTGCGGAGACTGGCATCCCTCAAGACACGGCGCTGCCGGCTGAGCAGGGCGGCGCAGGGCCTCCCAGAGCCGGGTGTTGAGACCTGTGCCGTGTGCCTGGACTACTTCTGCAACAAGCAGGCTAGTGCCCTGGGTAGAGACCAGCCATCAGCTCACCTGTGATGCCTCCCACCTTACTCCCAGGACCTTGGAACCACCCCCACCAGGCCCTTCTCCTTCAGCCCCCAGGGCTACAGAGCAGAATTTCAGTGGGGTGGGGGAAGCGGTGAGGTTTCAGTTCCCCAGCTGAGGCGAGGGGCATGGGACCAGGCACCCCCATGTGGAGTCCTGCTTCAGTGGCCTGAGACCTTCCTCTCCCACCCCTGTAGTGGCTCCGGGTGCTGCCCTGTAAGCACGAGTTTCACCGAGACTGTGTGGACCCCTGGCTGATGCTCCAGCAGACCTGCCCACTGTGCAAATTCAACGTCCTGGGTGAGCACCAGGGGCAGGGGCCCTTGGCCTACTCCGCCTGCTCCTCACCTGATGCCTCCCTCCCTGTTCTTCTTCCTCTCCCTTGCAGGGAACCGCTACTCTGATGATTAGCTGCCCAGCTGGACTCTGCACGTGGGGATGGACCCTTCCTGCCTGCTCCCCGGTCCTCAGCCTGGGCTCCCAGGACAGGACAGGATGGGACAGCAGGATAGACAGGACAGCAAGCCCGGTGGGTGGGAGGAAGGATGAGGGCCCCACTGTGTCCATACTGGGAAGGGGGGCTCCACAGCTATAGGCTGAGGATCTAGGGCCGGGACCTGTCAGTCAAGGAAGAGGTCACTTTAGGACCTTCTCTGTAATCCTGTGACATGAGTCTGCCCTCCTCACAGGCAGCTCCCAGGTCAATAGGGAAGGAGAATATGGGGCCAGTGTAGCTGTTCCCAGGGTTCTGGGAGCTCCCTGTGGCCTGTCTGGGAATCCCTGGAGGCTGAGACTACAGTGGCCAGGTTTTGTGCTTATTTATTGGGGGGTGGGTTGAGGGAGGAGCTATCTGGCCTTGGGGTACCCTGGCCTGACCGTCTTTCAGGATACGTCTTGGTCAAGGCTGTCTGCCTGTTGCCCTTGGTCCTTGGGCACTGGGAGCCATGGGTCCCACTGCCTGTCCAGCCTGGCTCCCTTCCTGGGCCTGGCTAGGACCAGAGGCCTTAGATCCTGTTCTGGACTCCTTGGCTGCAGCTTTGTGTTGCCGACCGGGATACTCGAAGCCACAGGATCAATGTAGTGCCTCATCCGGGGCATCCATTTTTTTTTTTTTTTCAAAGAGTTGGGGTAGGGAAGGTTTAATAGTAAAATAAACGTGGCTATATTTTAACATAAGATGTAAAATGTGTATGGGTGTTTTAAGATTTTAAAAAGTTATCTTAGGTTCTACTGCCTGTGGTAGAGGGAATTCTGAGATGGCCCCCAAGATGTCCCACTGCCACCTGCCGTGAACATGTCTTGCATTAATATAATCTCTGGAACTGTGACTCAAAGGGATTTTATTTATTTATTTTTATTTTTTGAGATGGAGTTTCGCTCTTGTTGCTGAGGCTGGAGTGCAATGACACGATCTCAGCTCACTGCAACCTCCGCCTCCCGGATTCAAGCGATTCTCCTGCCTCAGCCTCCCAAGTAGCTGGGATTACAGGCATGCGCCACCATGCCCGGCTAATTTTGTATTTTTAGTAGAGATGGGGTTTCTCCATGTTGGTCAGGCTGGTCTCGAACTCCCGACCTCAGGTGATCCACCTGCCTCGGCCTCCAAAAGTGCCGGGATTACAGACGTGAGCCACCACGCCCGGCTTCTTGGAGGGATTTTACGCCCATGGTAGGGTTGTCTTATAGCAAGCTGACCTGAAGATAGGGAAAGTATTTGAGTGAGCCTTGCCCTAACCACATGAGCCTATTCAAAGTAGTTTTCTGCTGGTAGAAGAGGAGGAAGTCAGGGATTTGAAGCATGTACGGGGTTCAGTGCATGAGAAATCCTCTGTTGCTGACTTGAAGATGGAGGGAGCCCCATGGTAAGTGGGCAGCCTCTAGGAGCTGAGAGAGGATCTGGCTTACAGCCAGCCAGCGAGGACACGGGGACCTCAGTCCCATGGCTGCAAGGATCAGAATTCTGCCAAGTGGAGCTCGGAAGCCAGTTCTTCCCCAGAACCGGCAGAAAGGAACGCAATCTGGTAGATGCCTCAATTTCAGCCCTCTGGGACCCCGAGCAAAAATACCCAGCCACACAGAATCTGGACTTGTGACCTCTAGAACTGGGAGCTAATGAATACATGGCTGCGGAGTTGGTGAGGTCCTACCCCTGGACTTGGGCACAGGCCTCCTGGCTCAGGGTGCTGAGGGTTGGTGCTCCCCTGAGAGGGGGGTGCCCGGGGCACCCCAACCTCCCTCAGGATCTCCCGGGCCCCTCAGAAGCAGGAAGTTGGGCTGACCAAGGCTGTGGTAGCTCAGCTATATACATGGCCCCTCTTGACCCTTCTCTCTGAACTGAAGTGCTCTGACGGCCTCTTCACCAAGGGAAAATGCTTCAGGCATCCGGGAGCGTGTACCCTGAGAAGGCCTCAGCAAGTTTTTGGAGACTGTCCTTCACAGGTGAAGTGGCTCAGGGCAGGCTGGTGGCTTCATGAGGAAAACCCCAGAGTCTTGGCCACATGGCATTCTGGGCTGAAGAGACCCCCAAGGGACAGGGATGGGAAAGGCAGGGTGTCCTCTACTTGGGGGAGGCCTTGCCCTGCCTTCAGTGGCCTCCTGGAGCTATGACCTCCAGGATTTAGAGAAACCTTCATGACGGTCACCATTTCCTAAAGGCAAGGAGTTCCGCAGTGAAAGGAGGCGTGACCTCTTGGGTCCTTAATGTGGCCAGCACAGGTCCAGAACCAGGGTGGGAGGCTGAAGGTGTCGCTGCCCGCTGCCTGCTTCAGATGTCCTCACTAGCCCTTCCCCTGTCCACTCCCACCCGACCCCCTTCTGAGTCAGTGCAGGCCACTGAGCCCAGGTTCACCCCTCGTCCCTTGCTCTGGGGAAAGACGGCCCTTCACCTAGCCCAGGCCCTAGGGGCTTCCTCTGCCCTGGGTGTACTCTCCTATCCCACAGCCTCTGTCGGGAGGGAAGCAGGAAGGCCCCTTTTACTGAGGGCGCATAGTGCCAGGACTCTGCTGACTGACTGAACTGCATGGCTGGGGACTCAGTGGCCCCTGCCCAGGACGGGGAAGAAAGGGCTCTTTCCTTGGCTCAGTCATACTGTGAGGCCAAGACTGCTGTGGGCCAATGGCCGGGGCTTTATTACGGCGGGTGGGCTACCAGCCACCTGCCATCCAGCTTCAGCACTGCCACAGGCTACATGGGCCGCTCCTGGGGCTGGTGTGCAGAGCTGGCCTGTCCCCGGCCAGGTGACAGTCTCTTCCTCAGCCTGACCAAGGCCTTGATGGGGTTCTGGGTGCAGGTATCCAAGTGGGTCACACCCTCCAGCAAGGACTTGCTGGGCTGGCTGCAGGGCTGCCGAGGTGGGGATGCGCAGGGCTGCTGCCGAGGTGGGGATGCGCAGGGCTGCTGCCGAGGTGGGGATGCGCAGGGCTGCTGCCGAGGTGGGGATGTGCAGGGCTGGCCCAGCAGGGTCCTGCCCGTCTTGCTGCCAGGAAGGTGCTGTCTGCCCAAGGGCCTGAAGGAAAACCAGATCCAAGATCCCCTGTGAGTGCGGGGGATGCTCCACCCACCTGCCCCACCTCCGGTAAAGCCTCACTCACCCTGGGGATGTGCTCTGGGCCTGGACTGGCTGTGTTGCTCCCTGGGTTCCCTTGCTAGAAGGGGACCAGAGCCGGTCCTGCGGGATCAGCTACAAAAAAGAAAAAGCCAGTCTTAGAAGGGTTCAGGAGTCCCCTCCCCACTGTACAGAGAGGGTGTCGGAGCCAGGGATGGGGAGGGAAGGGCCAGGCGCATATCTACGGGCCCTTCCACCTAGGGGCGCGGCCTAGGAAGCCTTCCAGGGCCTACAAGCTGCAGAGCCTCAGGCAGGCAGCAATTAAGGGGAGGTTTCTTTCTGACATGGCTTTTTTTTTTTTTTTTTTTTTTTTTTTTGTAGAAACAGGGTCTCATATCATCCAGGCTGGTCTCAAACTCCTGGGTTCGAGTGATCTGCCTGCCTCTCAAATTGTTGGGATTACAGGCATGAGCTGCCACGCCCAACCCCTGACAAGGCTTCTTGTTGCACCTGAAGGCATGAATGGCTATAGAGGGGATATGGGACTGGAAGGCACTGGATCCGTAACATCCTCACGCCTTCTGGAAATGTGAAAAATGTTTCACAAAAGCACAGCCTAAGGCCTCATGTGATGAGGTGGGCTCTCCACAAGTTCCCCGGGCAGAGTCTGAAGACCTCTGCTGGGCAGAGGCTTCCTCCTGGTCTCCAAGGGCCCGCCCTCTCAGGCCCACCTTGAGGCCACCCTGCTGGGCCACTTCCCGGATTTTGGACAGCATTGATTGGAGCCGCCCGTTCTCCTCCTGTAGGACCTGGATGCGGATGTCGTTGGCCTGCACTTGCCTCTCCATGTGATCTGTGACGTTGCCAGAGTCTGTGGGACATGTTATCTGGGATTCCACGCTGCTGGATCTGCCTCCTGTGCCCAATGGGACAGGACCTTAGAAGGGAGGCACACCAGCTTGGGTGGGTGGCCCGGCAGGCGCAAGGGAGCTGTGTAGTGCACCAGGCCTCCCAGCTCATCTTCCTTCTCCAGAGGCCTTATTCCCCCTTCCCTCTCCCCTCACCTGCTGGGAAGATGACCATATTATAAAATCTGAGAGCTGGGTGGGACCTAGGGCTCTCAAAAGACTTAGCAAGGCCGGGCGCGGTGGCTCATGCCTGTTATCCCAGCATTTTGGGAGGCCGAGGTGGGTGGATCACGAGGTCAAGAGATCGAGACCATCCTGGCCAACATGGTGAACGCCCGTTTCTACTAAAAAATACAAACATTAGCTGGGGTGTGGTGGCAGGCGCCTGTAGTCCCAGCTACACAGGAGGCTGAGGCAGGAGAATCACTTGAACCCAGGAGGCGGAGGTTGCAGTGAGCTGAGATTGCGCCACTGCACTCCAGCCTGGCGACAGAGACTCCATCTCAAAAAAAAAAAAAAAAAAGACTTAGCAAATAAGCAGGAGAGGAGAGTGAATCTCTCTGACAAGGCCCCCTGTTTTGGACAGGCTAGAGCCAAAGTGAGCTGTCCAAGGTCACCCGGCCAGCTCAAGCGTGGGAATGGCAAGGCTGCGCTTCCCCTGCTTTTGTGATGGATGCTTCCTTCTGGCTCCATGAGCCTGGGGGAATTGCTGCCCCTTCTGGTTCAGTTTCCTGCTTTGTAAAAAGGGGCTATGACCTGCCTCACAGGGTGGTTGAGAAGGGGACAGAAGGGCCTGGATGATGTCTCACGAGCAGCTAACTGCAGATCTTCCTGCCAGCTCTGCAAATGGATTTGCCCCAGCGCTTTAGGGGTCTGGAGAGGCTGGGAGAATCCAGGTCACCTGATATCCAATCCTGTGCCAAGACGGGTACCTAGCACTCCTGTGCCATGGGGTCCAGGACAGTGGGCAGCTGAGGGCTGTGTCCTTGGGACTAGTCCCATGGTGTGGTTTGGGGACCCATTCCAAGAACCAAGAAGGGGGACACAGAGAAGTCAAGCAAGAATTAGCATGTGATGTGGTAAAAAGCATGGTCTGTGGGGACAACCAGACCTGTGTCTGGGTTTGGCTGCTGTGGCTAGAGGCAGTCACATCACCGTTGGGCTTTCACATCCCTCTCTATGCAGAGTGGATGAGGCATGAAGCGCTTGCGTGCTGTGGTGGGTCCACAGGGGCTGCGCTGCTGGCCGCCCGGCTTTCCACCATTGCTGCACGCTAGGGAATTGCAGTCCCCAGTGTCCTGGCCACATGAGCCCTCAGCTGCCGGCCCTGAGCCCCAGCATGCCCTTGGCACCATCCCCAGTCCCCTACCATGGATCTGGATCTGGGTCTCGGTGGGCTGGTGCAGGTCTGGGAAGGCCACCAGCAGCCGCTCCCGCTCCCTCAGCTCCACCAGCTCCCGCTCTAGCTCCAGGATGGTTAGCCGCAGGTCCATAGTCGCCTGCTCCAGGCCTTGCTTCTCCCTCTGCAGGCTCTGCAGCAGCTCCTGGGGCAGGGGGAGGCTCAGGCCTGGCTCCTGAATGAGCCACATGGCACTAAGCGCCCCTGGGGCACCGTCCCTACCCCGAGACAAGACACGGGACAGGCCTGCAGGCACTCAGTTGGCCAGAGACTTCTCTAGCAAAAAGGAAGACCCCCACTCTCACCTGCTGGGCCCTGAGCTGGCATTGCCCCTGCTCCCGCTCGCTCTGCAGCTGCTCCTCCACGTGGGCCCGCTGGGCCTCAGCCTCATCCAGGCTGCCCCGCAGCTCCTCACGTTCCTGGTCCAGGCTGTCCAGCTGCTTTAGCAGGGCTCGCTGCTTGGCCTGCAGAGACTAAGCAGGAACAGACAAGCAGGGAGGCTGTGAGACCCACAGGGCTAGGCCCAGCCATGTGGAACTAAGAAGGCTATAGCATCTACTACCCCCCCGCTGCTACCCCCCTGGGGCGTGTGTCTGTGTCTAGGGAACGTTGGTCACACACATGGAAGGGCAGGGGTTGGGGGAAGCTGGCAGCAGGCAGATGCACACCAGACCTGCTCAAGGGCAGGACCCCAGCTTGAAGACCCTGGCCCTTGGAACGTTGTTGGCTGACTCTGGGGGTCTCACCCCCACTTCCTTCCAGTCACACGGAGACCGCACTTGGAGAGGAATTCTGGGAACTAAGTTTTTCTTCTCCTTGGGTCTCCAGTGTCACATCATCCCATGTCACTGAAGCCCACATTTCCTAACACCCACTGAATGGAAAGCAGGAAGAACTAATGCTAGACTGCTCAGAGTCCTGGCTCCATCTCTCACTAGCTATGTGGCCTTGGGCAACTTCCTTAACCTCAATAAGGCTCAGTTTCCTCATTCGTAAAATGGGGGTGACAATAGTATCTACCTCCTGTTGCTGTAGCGAGGAGTAAGCATCAGAGTCTGTGGCTCCTGAAGCCTGGGTCACAGCAGACACCTGATACATGGTGGCTGTGACAGTTTACAAGGCAGAGAACAGCACCCACTTGGGGTAGAAAGGCTTCCCCTACCCTGGGCCCATGTCTGACCCTGGGAACTCTCAACTGAACTCCTGGCTCCTTGCTGAGCTTTTGAGGGTGGACCCAGCCAGGACAGCCCCCAGACCTGCCCCTTTCACTGGGCAACACATCACCTACTCCCTCAACCACACTTCTGAGGATTCCTGTGAGGCTCCATTGCCCAGAGCACAGCTGTGGGCCCTGGCTCACCCTCTGCCCACCCTATCCTTCCCCTGGCTGATGGGCTAATTGCCTGTCACAGGCATCCAGCTCAAAGGCCACCTCCTCCTAGAAGCCATTCTGGATTCCCATGGCAGATGTGGCCATCCCTCCCTGCACCCCTTAGCCATCTGGCAGGAGAGTGTGGCACACCTGTTCATCTTTGCTTGTAGGGCACTCCTCCAGACTGAGGCCTCACTGGGCAGTATCTGTCCCTGGATCACTGTTCCCCCAGTGCCCGGCTCAGGGCAGACTCTCTGTAAAGGTGAGTCAACCCCCACACCTGGAGGTATCTCAGGGAGCAGGTACCCAATACAGATGAGCCCCCATTCCCTGACAGTGGAGCCCTCTTTCCCTGCAGCCTACATTGCAGGTGCCCAGGCTGGCAAGGGCCCCGGCCTCACCTCCTGGTGGCGGACCATGCTGTCAACACGGGCTTTCTCCTTATCCAGCTCCGTGCTGGCCCAGCAGATCTGCTGGCCAGCGCCCTCCAGCCGACCCACCAACAGCTGCACCTGCTCCTCCAGCTGCTGCACCTGCCTCTCTGCTGCCGCCCTGCGCTCGCTTTCCTCCTGCAGCTGCTGGGCCTTTGTCTCTGCAGCATTGAGTGGACGTGGGATGGTAGGACAGGGGAGCGCTGTACTACCTCAGACCCAGGACAGGTGCTCACATCCCATCTCTGGGCCTCAGAGTCCTCAGGAACAAAATGGGGCTCTAGACCCTGCCTGAGGTGGGTTTGGAAAATAGAAGGTGCTTTCTGGGTAGGAGGCGGCACCCCAGTTTGGTCATCGCCCAACAGTGTGGTTGGTCAGGCCCACCCTCCTGTGGCTGGTACCCTTCGTCTTCGCTCTGGATGCTCAGGGGACAGAGATGGACGATGCTTGTCCAGCCACACCCCTGGCTTGAGATGTGGCATCGGGGCCTATGACAGGGTTCCTTACCCATAGCCTGCGTGGACTCCTGCTGCTGTTTCAGTTCTCTCTCCAGGGTGGCCATCTTTGTCTTTAGGTCACTTGTTTCTATGGCAGCCAAGAAAGAGGCCCTTCAGAGGGTCCCATGGAGCTGGCCGGCGGCCTTCATGCCCAGTGTGCCCCATGGAGTGGAGGCAGCCCATTGCCTGCAGAGAGGCCGCCTGTGGTTATGGGAGGAGCTCTGGGGAGGTTGGTGGAGGCGGCTGGGCCCTTGTCCACCCTGCTTCTCATGTGCTGGCTGCCATGTGTCTACACCTCTCTGGGCCTTGATGTCGTCCATGGAGGCAACTGTGAGGCTCAGAAAGGGCAAATCCCTCCGGCCTCCCGTCAGTGAGCACTGACCAACTTCTGGTGCCAGGAACTACGTCTCCAATGGCTTTTGCCAAAACCAGAGAGGCTGCTCTGCTTGGCTGGAAGTGCCAGGGGAATAACTCTCTGGAAGTAGCCCTCAATGACTGACAGCGCAAGTGGATACATACCTCGGCTCCCTCCCTGACTGAGAGATGAGTCTGGGCAAGTGTCCTAGCCCAGTTCCCAGCCCCAGCGGGACTGCGATCACAGTGTCACCACCGGACGAACACACCCTTCCTTGCTGCCCTCCCTTCCCTGCCTCTTGCCTGTGTCCCAGCCTGGGTTCTTCCACACAAACCACTTGCCCTGGAAGTCCTGTCTCACAAACATCCATGCAAAGGCTGTGGCAGAGACCCTGGCACCAGGTGTCTGGCCTCTGGGGCACAGACCTGTGAGCAGCTGCTGTTTGTCACGCTCCCACTCGGACAGGCACTGCTCATCCTCCTCTGCCTGTCGCCGCCGCGCCCCCTGCTCCTGTTTCAGCGCCTGCTCCAGCTTGCCCGCCTGCTTCCTCAGGCCATCCTTCTGCCCCTCGGCCTCCTCCAGCTGGGCCCTGAGGGCCTCCACGTGCTTACTGAGGCGCTTCAGGTCTTTCCTTTGCTCTGCTGCCCAGCGGCCCACTGTAGCAGCCGGCAGTGGCCTGAGCCCCATGCTGTCCTGTACCAGTTGCTGGAACTGGCCTAAGGATGAAGGCAAGTTCTGGCTCTGACACAGGCTGATGACCGCCTTGCCCACCTTCTGCAGGCTTCCCTGGACGCTGGCGCATGCGTCACAGGGCACCAGGGCCGTCTCAATGGTCTGGGAGTAGACACTCCTGGTGTTCCTGGAGGTCGTGGCTGGGAACTGCAGGGAGGCTTTGACAGGGATGCTCTCTGGCTCTTGGCAGGTCTGGGGCAAGCCTGGCACTGGGGAGGAGGGCTTGATGAACTTGGCAGGCAGACATTCAGGGCTCCTGGCTGGCTCGCCCTTGGTGGGCTTGGAGGTGGGAGTCTCTCTTTGGTTTGCCCCTTTCTGTGTTCAGAAAAAGACAAGGGAAAGCAGGTGAGGGAGAAAGTAGAGAGGGAGGTGACTGGTTCTCTGGGGATGTTCTGTGACAGTGTGACAGCCTTGCCTGACACGCAGACCCTCAGATGTTCTCTGACACCGACGTGAATAAGAGAGAACTTTCTCCCTTTTTTACTCTGACTCAAGTTACCACACCCAGGTCTCCTCTCTGCGGCCCACACCCCGAGCTCCAGCCTTGATCTGATTGTACGCATGGTGTTGAGTGATGGTGACATCACAGCTGCTGGTTACTGGGCTCTTGATCAGTGGACATGCCTGCTCTTGTGTCACCATAACCACTCTCAGTTTTGGTTTCCTCCCCATCACGGTGACAGTGGTCCTTCCCCAGCGGGTGGTTGTGTAGATTATGGGATAGCCCATAACAAACGGGGCTCACATGATCTCCATTGTACAGATGAAGAAACTGAGGTTTGGAGTAGGCAAGATTTTTCCAAAGTCCCACAGGGATGTTAGAGCCAGGGAGCAAGGCATGACCCCCAAGGCCTGTGTTCTTAACCGCCACACTGTGTGGGGCTTGACTGGGAGGGTGGTGGGAGCCAGTGAAGGCGGTGGTGCACACAGTAGTAGGCTAGGAAGCCAGAGCTGGGGCAAGCTGTGAAGGCCACCACAGTGGGGAGACAGAGGCTGGGACCCACCTGGGGGAGTGGCTGCTGGTGGAGCGTGCCTAGCTTCAGCAGGCTATCCCAGAAGCGCCGCACCGTGAGCCCCACAGACATGCAGGGCCCCGTAGCCCGTGCAGGGGGCATCATCTGCTCGGAGCCAAGGTTCTCCAAGTAGCTCATGCAGCTTTGAAGCAGCAGCAGGAGCCTGTGGGCAGAGATGCCAGGTTGCTGGGGCCCAGGCTGGTGCCAACACACCCTCAGACCATACAACTGCAGCTCTGGCTCTGCGGAACTGGCCCAGACATCAAGGGCTTGGAGAGTCTCAGAATATGCTCTGCTGGGCCAGCTTCAAACCTAACCCAGGAAGCCCTCCCTGGCCACAACCTCAGCTTGGGAGCCTCTTCTGCATCTCCTGGGTGGGACTTCTGCCTGGCTCTTCTCCACTGGACCAGGGAGCTCTGTGAAGCCAGGCCTGGCCTTGCCTCAGTTGTATCCTGAGTCCTTGAAAAGTTCTGGGTGCCTTACATTCATTCAGTGGCCCAGAGCCTCCACCTGACAGATGACAGAGCTGAGACCCAGAAAGGGGAAGAGCCTGCCCACAGCCACAGGTTGATGTGCCGGGCGTGGCAGTGGGTACCTGTAATCCCAGCTACTTGGGAGGCTGAAGCAGGAGAATCTCTTGAACCCAGGAGGTAGAGGTTGCAGTGAGCTGAGATCACACCACTGCACTCCAAGAAGAGCGAAACTCCGGAAAAAAAAAAAAAAAAAAAAGGCATGCACCAACACACCCAGCTAATTTTTAAAATATTTTTGTACAGATGGGGTCTCCTTATGTTGCCTAGGCTGGTGTTGAACTCTCAAATGATTCTCCCATTAACCTCCCAAAATGCTGGGATTACAAGTGTCGGCCACCGTGCCTGGCACACCATCTTAACTTTATTTTTATTTTCACTTTTTTTTTTGAGAAACAGTCTTACTCCATTACCAAGGCTGGAGTGCATTGCCGTGATCTTGGCTCACTGCAACCTCTGCCTCCCAGATTTAAGTGATTCTCATGCCTCAGCCTCCTGAGTAGCTGGAAATACAGGAACGCACCACCACACCCAGCTAATTTTTGTATTTTTACTAGAGACACGGTTTCACTATGTTGGCCAGGCTGGTCTTGAACTCCTGACCTCAAGTAATGCACCCGCCGTGGCCTCCCAAAGTGCTGAGATTACAGGCAAGAGCCACCATGCCCGGTCAACCATGTTAACTTTAATGATAGCTTAGAAGTGATGGGGCTGCAGGAGAATCCACGAGGCTCTTCTCAGCGGGTCAGGATTTGGAAAAATACATCCCGTCTCTGGCCTTGTGATATGTAGAGGGAACAGCACAACCCACAGGACAACAGGAAAGAGAGGCCGGGATGGAAACTCTGAGAAGCAACTATGGGGTCCCCGACACAGAAACCCTGAGGAGGCAGCTGGGAGCAGCTGAGAGACCGTGGTCACAGATGTGGTGCCACAGAGACCAACGGAGTGGAAATCAACTGCCTGAGGTGGACAGGCTAGGAGCCTAACACGGGATAGCACAGCACACAACACAAGACAAACGATAAAAGGTAAGACTACTTTGAAAGTCCTGAGCTGATGTGGCCCCGACAGGTACTCAATGGTGACTGTTGTTCCAACATCACCCCCGCCTCTGGAGGGGCTTCTGTAGCTGCCACTGGTTTCAGGGGCAGGTGCCGGCATCCTGAGATGACCAGGCTTGGTCAAGGCCCTCACCTGTCGATGACCAGCTCCAGCAGCACAACATGGGACAGCTGCGTGAACTCGGGGTCACCCGGAACATGGTCATAGTGCTCCAGCAGGGCCACCATGTCGAGGTCACAGGCCATGCGGTCAGGGAACTTCCAGGAGGGGAAGCGCACAGGCCCGGCGCGGGAGAAGACGTCTACGATGGCACCCTGCAGGTCGGTGAGGTCTGTGCGCAGGCTGTCCATGCAGGCCTGGCTGCCCAGCAGGTGCGCCATCCTCACAGCTCCTGGGGTGAGCACAGAAGAGCCCTGCCAGCCAGATTCACGTGGCTGCTGCTAGAGGAAACTCCCTGAAACCCTCATCTGCCCAGGGGCTACTAGGCCAGAAGTTCACCCCAGACCCCGGGGAGAAGTCTGTTTCCCAGCCCCAGGTGACAAGGCCTTTTGGACCTGGTTCTGGGTGGCCTCAACAGCCTCTCAGTCCCACTACCCTGAGCACATACTGCAGAGTCCATCACTCCACAAGTCCTTCCTAAGGACTTACATACGTCGGGTCCCCTGCTCAAGGCTGGGTGGATACAGCTATGAACAAGAACATGCCTCTCATCCTTTCCTCCCAGAGTGAACCCTTGAACAGGGCACACACAACTGAGAGTTACAGCTACAGCGTGATGGGAAGTGTTGGGCCACACCAGGCCACTGTCATATCCTGCCTAGACCACTGCAGCAGGTTCCAGCTGGGTCACAGGGCAGGCCTCCAGAGATTTCCGCTCCAGAGATTTGGACCAAACTCTACTGGACCATGTCATACTGGCCACAATGCCTCAGTACTCCCTGTGGCCTATGGAAGAAAAGCCACCTCTGGACACATCCCTCGCTTCGCCTCTCTCTAGTCACCTCCCCTCTACCTCATAGTCTTCCCTCCTACCACCATGAGCTACCAGTAGCAGCTCATGCACACGAGGCACTTGTTTCTAAATCCTCGCCCATCTGTCCTCTCTGTCAGAATCATGCTTCCCTGTCCAATTCCCATCACATGGCTAACTCCTCTCATCCTTCAGGGTTCCTGGATATCACCTCCTCCAAGAAGGCTTCCCTAAGTACCCTCCATGCTGGCTTAGATACTCCCTCTGGGCTTCCCCCATCTCAGCTCTGATTGCTGTCTGCTGGAACGGCCTTCTCTCCAAGCCATCTTAGCCCCTGTGGTGTCCCCAGTGTGGCCAGCTGGGGACCTGGCCCACTGTAGATGCTCACTGGCAAATAATGACTGAGTGATTGAATGGAGAAAAGAAAAAGAATTGCAAAGAAAATTTAAAATGCACTTGACTTCTAAAGTGCAAGAGAGGAAAATGTGAAAACTTGCATTGAGACCTATTGTCATCACTCTGGTGATAGGGAACCCATTATATATATGTACGTTTTTTGTTTTTTGTTTTTGTGTTTTTGTTTTGTTTTGTTTTGTTTTTTGTTTTTTTTTTTTTTGAGACGGAGTCTTGCTCTGTCGCCCAGGCTGGAGTGCAGTGGCCAGATCTCAGCTCACTGCAAGCTCCGCCTCCCGGGTTCCCGCTATTCTCCTGCCTCAGCCTCCCGAGCAGCTGGGACCACAGGCGCCGCCACCTCGCCCGGCTAATTTTTTGTGTTTTTTTTAGTAGAGACGGGGTTTCGCCGTGTTAGCCAGGATGGTCTCGATCTCCTGACCTTGTGATCCGCCCGTCTCGGCCTCCCAAAGTGCTGGGATTACAGGCTTGAGCCACCGCGCCCGGCCTGTTTTTGTTTTTTGAGATGGCGTCTAGCACTGTCGCCCAGGCTGGAGTACAGTGGCGTGATCTGAGCTCACTGCAGTCTCTGCCTCCCGGGTTCAAGCGATTATCCTGCCTCAACCTCCCGAGTAGCTGGGATTACACATGCCCGCCACCATGCCTGGCTAATTTTTGTAGTTTTAGTAGAGACAGGGTTTCTCCATGTTGGCCAGGATGGTCTTCTGACCTCAAGTGATTCACCCACCTTGGCCTCCAAAAGTGCTGGGATTACAGGCGTGAGGCACCACACTCAATCCCATCATATATATAAAACAATTTTTGTTTTTACTGAGGCATAATAGATGTCCATAGTTTCAAGGTACCTAGTTTCAGAATTACTTAATACATATATAATTTGTAAAGATCAAATCAGTGTACTTTGAATATCCATCACCTTAAATTTGTCTTTCCTTTTTTCCTTTTGTTTTGTTTTTTGAGACATGGCCTCTGTCACCCAGGCTGGAGCGCAGTGGAGCCCTCACAGCTCACTGTAGTTTCAACCTCCTGGACTTAAGTGATTCTCCTGCCTCAGCCTTCCAAGTAGCTGGGACTACAGGTATGTGCCACTATACCTAGCTAATTATTTATTATTTTTGGGGGGTAACATCTTGAACTGGCAATTTAAAAATTTTTTTGTAAAGATGGGATCTCACTGTGTTGCCCAGGCTGGTCTCAAACTCCTGGGTTCAAGCAGTCCTCTCTGAAAGGCTTGGCCTCTCACAGTGCTGGGGTTATAGGTGAGAACCACCACACCCAGCCTGTCTTTTTTTCATGCTAAGAAACATTTGAGGCCAGGCACAATGGCTCACATCTGTAATCCCAGCACTTTGGGAGGTCGAGGCAGATCACCTGAAGTCAGGAGTTGAAGCCTGGCCAACATAGTGAAACCCCATCTCTACAACAATACGAAAATTAGCTGGGCATGATGGCGGGTACCTGTAATCCCAGATACTTGGGAGGATGAGACAGGAGAACTGCTTGAACCCAGAGGTGGAGGCTGCAGTGAGCCGAGATCGCGCCATTGCCCTCCTGCCTGGGTGACAGGGCGAGACTCTGTCTTACAAAAAAAAAAAAAGAGAAACATTCTATTTATTTTCTTCTAGCCATTTTGAAATGTACAATAGATCAGTATAAACTAGTCACCCTACTGATCCATTGAACACTAGGACTGCTGCTACGTTTTTATGCAGAGAATCCCAGTCCTGCCCCTTCCTGGCCTCAGAGAAGTCACCGAGGCCCAGTTGTAAGATGGGGACATTGTCTCCAAGCAGGCCAGGTTGTTGTGAAGGCGTTAAAGGGATCATGAGTAAGGTGCTTGGTCCAATGCAAGGCACCAGTAAAAGTTCTCAACCAATATTAACTATTTTTATTATGAATAATATTATTAGCAGTAACCACAGTGAAGTCCATCCTTGTCTTGTGTGGGTGCCTGGCTCCCATTCTTCCCCAGTTCCCCTGCGGCCCACACAGAATGCTTCTGGTCCATCTTCTGCCACCTGTGGACATCTGAAAGTGGTGATCTGAACATTCTGTGACCCTTGACTCAGAAAGTGGAGAAGCGAGACACTGCCCGGGTCCCTCCTGTGGCTTGTCACCCTCCAGCAGGGCTGGGGTGTGAGTTGGCAGCTTGTTTCAGATCCAGCATTCTGCTGGGAGTCAGGCAGCTATGCGGATGCTGAGCTCCAGCTCCTCTCCACCTGCCAGCAGGGGCCCCTTGTCCTTGGTGAATTTCTCAGTGCAGGAAGTACCTCCTTGCACTAGCCCCTCCCTGAAGCAGGGGCTGCTTGGGCAGCATTTAGGCCATGGCCCCTTCTGCCTCCAGCAAGTCCAGGCCTGGCTGAAAAACTGTTCTCCCAAACCTGACCTCCCCATCAACCTCCCTCATCTCAGAAAATGACATCCCACTGAGTGCACCTGGCTTGGCCCTAGCCTAGGCATTTCCTGAGTTCCCTCTTTCCTCTACCCCCATGTCCCAGGACCCAGTGCTGCAGATCCTACATCCAGACCACACTGGGAACCCAGCATTTCTCTCCATCGACACTGCTCCTACCCCATCATCTCCCGAGACACTGCCAGAGCTTCCCTGAGGGATCAGCCACTTCTCTTCTGCCCTGTACCACCTGGTCCCTCTTGGTTGTACATGGCAACCAGAGTGATTGTTTAATAAGGCAACCTACCCCTGCTTGGAGCCTTTTCCTCTCTTTCTAAAGCACCAAGACTGGAATGCTTCCTGGGGCTCCTGCCCTGTGTGGCCTGCCCCAGCTTCAGTGTCTCCCCACCCAGAACGCGCCCCTCCCCAAACTTCTTCTAGATAAGACACCTCCCTCAGGCCCCCCCGCCAAACATCCTCTCCTCAGGAAAACTCCCCAGGGCCCCAGGTCGGGCGAGGTTCCCTGTCACACATTCTCAGAGCATCCTGTTCTTTTTCTTCCCAGCACACACCACCGCCAGAATGGAATCATTATTTGCGAAGTTATTTGTGGTTGGCAGCCTGTCTCCCTGTGAGCGTGTGGTATGACCTGGTCACCTGGGCTGAGAGGACTCAGGGCCAGCCTGTGCCCACAGGTGCTGGGAAGCTCAGAGGCACTCAGGGGAAGGGTGGTGGACTTTTCAACCTCCCAGAGGACGGGGCCCTCTCCTTACCTCTGTGCAGGTGCCTGCCCGTGGAGCTGGAGTGACTGAGTGTCTAGTTCTCAGATGAGCCTGTGGGCTCCAGGGCTCTGGGTCAGAGGCTCATCCACGTGCCCGGCTTCCTGTCTCCAATGCAGGGTTGGCCCTGAGTAGCTCTTCAGACCCTGGGAAGGGATGACAGGGACAGTGAGTGAAAGCACAGTCAGGCAGGGCTTTCTGGGAGCAGGGTGGAAGGCTATCCAGGAAGGAGAAGGGGTTCCAGGCTGGAGGAAGGAGGTGAGAGAAGGGGCAGGTGGGCTGCCTGCCTCCAGCCTGAGCAGAGGGCACTCTTCAATAGTGCTGGTTCGACTGAAGAACTACTGTGTGCCACTTCCCTGAATCTGCCTCATTTCTACAGAGGAGGAAACTAAGGCTCTGAAAAGTTAGGGAGCTTGCCCGAGGTCTCTCAAGAAGCTGAGATTCTGAGTCCACCATCTCTGCTCTGTCCTCAGGCCATGCTACTTCTAGAGCAGCAGTGTCTAAAAGAAATATAATACAAGCCACACATGGGATTTTAGGTTTTTCTACTAGCCACTGATGGGGTACAGGAAATGCTACCCCAAGATATGGCACCTTAGAAATGCAAAAAACTGCAGAAGCAGGATGGCCACTCTCATCTTCCCCTCATCCTTCTTCTCTGAAGCAGGCCGCCAGGAAGGTCAGTCTGTGACCTCTCCCCTCCTTCTCCCCTGAAGACCCTCATGTGACAGGTGTCCTGCCCTATACCCAGATGGGGAGAAATGTCACACAGGAACACCAAGAAGAATCTGAGCAAACAGGCCTTGCTAAATCCACGCCCTCCCTCATTTATTACTATTAGATCATACTTTTTTTTTTTTTTAAGATGGAGTCTTGCTCTGTCACCCAGGCTGGAGTGCAGTGGCGCAATCTCAGCTCACCACAACCTCCGCCTCTTGGGTTCAAGCAATTCTCCTGTCTCAGCCTCCTGAATAACTGGGACTACAGGTGCACGCCACCATGCCCGGCTAATTTTTGTATTATTATTATTTTGAGACAGAGTCTCGCTTTGTCGGCCAGGCTGGAGTGCAGTGGCATGATCTTGGCTCACTACAACCTCTGCCTCCTGGGCTCAAGCAGTTCTCCTGCCTCAGCCTTCCAAGTAGCTGGGATTACAGGGGTGTGCCACCACGCCTGGCTAAATTTTGTATTTTTAGTAGAGATGGGGTTTCACCATGTTGGCCAGGTTGGTCTTGAACTCCCGACCTCGTAATCCACCCACCTTGGCCTCCCAAAGTGCTGGGATTAGGCGTGAGCCACCATGCCCAGCCTTTCATTATTTTTTATTATTATTTTTTTGAAACAGAGTCTCGCTCTGTTGCCCAGGCTGGAGTACAGTGGCGTGATCTTGGCTCACCACAACCTCCACCTCCTGGGTTCAAGTGATTCTCCTGCCTCAGCCTCCTGAGTAGCTGGGACTACAGGCACGTGCCACCACAGCTGGCAAATTTTTGTATTTTTAGTAGAGATGGGGTTTCACTACGTTGGCCAGGCTAGTCTCAAACTCCTGACCTCATGATCCGCCTGCCTCAGCCTCCCAAAATGCTGGGATTACAGGTGTGAGCCACCGCACCCGGCCACTTTTTGTATTTTTAGTAGAGACGGTGTTTCACCATATTGGTCAGGCTGGTCTCCAACTCCTGACCTCCGGTGATCCACCCTCCTTGGCCTCCCAAAGTGCTGTGTTTACAGGTGTGAACTACCGTGCCCCTCTAGATCATACCTTTTGGTCCACCAATCATAATTCTGCACACTGTCCATAAAAACAGATCTCCTTGTTTCTTTGGGTTTTCATTTCTGAAGGTTTCCACGTCAGGGAAAACTTTTATAAAATACATTTGTATGCTTTTCTCTTGTTAATCTGTTTTTAAAATTTTACTTCATTTATTTATTTTTTAGAGACAGGGTCTCACTCTGTCGCTCAGGCTGGAGTACAGTCGTGCTATCATAGCTTACTGTAACCTCGAACTCCTGGGCCCAAGTGATCCTCCCACCTCAGCCTCCTGAGTAGGTAGGACTACAGGTGGGTGCCACCACACCTGGTTAATTTTTTTATTTTTTGTAAAGACAGAGACTTACTATGTTGCCCAGGCTGGTCCTGGCTTCTTGGCCTCTGGCCTTGTCCTCTCAAAATGCTGGGATTATAGGTGTGAGCCACTTTAATCTGTCTTTTATTAAACTTGCAATGAGTGAGGAAAAGATATTACTTTTTCTCCCCTACACATTAAAAAGAGTAAAAAAAGTCAATTTTAATAGCATATTTTATTTAACCCAATATACCCAAAACATTACCATTTCAACATACCAATATAAAATTATTAAGATTTTTAACATTTTTATGGTATTAAGTCTCAAAATCTAATGCCTGTTTGACAACACATAGCCATTTGAACCATAAATCATTTCAAATGTTCAAAAGCCGTATCGGCTGGTAGGTACTGTACTGGATGGTGCAGAGGGTCGGATGCTGTGTGTGCATTCCGTAAATGAGGACTGAGTATTTATTCCATGCCAGGCACTATGGCAAGACCAGGAACACATCAGGACACACGGAGCCCTGTCCTCCAGGAACTACCAACTATATCTGAGGGTCTCTGCAAGGGGTAAGCTTGTGTGTGCCAGTTTCACCCATGGGATATCACCCAAGTGATACGTGTCTGCCCCATGACATTCACAATACACATGCCCACATCCCACACTCCTGTTGTCTTGGCAGCTGCCTCTCATGAACTACTGCTGCCCAAGAGATTTTATGTCTCCAAGGAGGGAGGCAGAAACAAAGGCAAAATAACACATGGAAGTATTCTGGGTTTCCTTCCTGAAAAGAGCATGAAGGAAATAAAGCAATCAAGAAGTCCCAACCTGGGAGGAAGTGTATTCAGGTGGCAAAGCACCTGGAATTCATAAGTGTGCTTGTGAAGGCACCAGGAAACACTGATCTGTTCATCTTCAAATAACTACAGCTGCCCTATGGGGCAATTTTGGATATCAACTCCCACTAGATCCTGGTTCAGTTAAGCAGCAGCAAATGCCCAAGTTCAGGAAAATCCAAGATGACCTTATGTTGCTTCTTCTGAAAATTCAAGTCATGCAGATACAAGCATGGTTTAAGAAGTACTTACGTAGGCCGGGCGCGGTGGCTCAAGCCTGTAATCCCAGCACTTTGGGAGGCCGAGACGGGCGGATCACGAGGTCAGGAGATTGAGACCATCCTGGCTAACACGGTGAAACCCTGTCTACTAAGAAATACAAAAAAACTAGCCGGGCGAGGTGGCGGGCGCCTGTAGTCCCAGCTACTCGGGAGGCTGAGGCCGGAGAATGGCGTGAACCTGGGAGGCGGAGCTTGCAGTGAGCTGAGATCCGGCCACTGCACTCCAGCCTGGGTAACAGAGCAAGACTCCGTCTCAAAAAAAAAAAAAAAAGAAGTACTTACGTGCGGCCGGGTGTGGTGGCTCACGCCTGTAATCCCAGCACTCTGGGAGGCCAAGGCGGGTGGATCATGAGGTCAGGAGATCGAGACCATCCTGGCTAACACAGTGAAACCCCGTCTCTACTAAAAAATACAAAAAATTAGCCGGGCATAGTGGCAGGCGCCTGTAGTCCCAGCTACTCGGGAGGCTGAGGCAGGAGAATGGCGTGAACCCAGGAGGCGGAGCTTGCAGTGAGCCGAGATTGTGCCACTGCACTCCAGCACTCCAGCCTGGGCGACAGAGCAAGACTCCGTCTCAAAAAAAAAAAAAAAAGAAAGAAAGAAAAAAAAGAAGTACTTACATGCATGTCAAGTGAAAAAGCACTTGACATGAGCTCTCTGTAATTCCTCACTCTTGAGTGGAACCCTCAGTCTGAGGCTGCCAGCCCTGCACTGTACCCAGGAACACATAGGTGACTGCACTAATTGAACCCTTAGGAAGGAGCAGCAGCTATCTCTGCCTCTCCTCAATTTCCTGGGGCTCAAGGCGGACTTTTGACTCCCAGAGAAGAGCAGGAGCCTTTCCTACACTTCCGTTCAACATTCCAGCGCCTTCTCTAAGACCTAGTACCCTAACCTACTGGTAAAAATGACGCCTACTTCCCAGCCAGGGTGACTGCTGAGATTCAGTCACCACCACGAAAACATGGGAAACTCTAAAACCAGCTATGTGGCAGATGCCAGTCTCAAACATGAGATTGTTAATTGCCTGGATCCCTGGGGACGCTGAAGGGACTGAGGACAAAAGAATAACTAACTGCACTAGTAGAGGAATAAGACTGGCTTGAGCTTGCATTCCCACTCTACCAACTCCAAACTTCACTGTCCTCATTTGTAAATAGGGTGCTATAAGGAATAAATGACGTAATACATGAAGTGTTGGGCACAGGATCCAGCTCATAGTAAATGACCAATACATCCTAGCTATCATTATTCTACATTAATAACAACCATGACACACAGCTACGATGTGTGCGGGGGAGGGGGAAGACTTGCGAGAGCAACCCTTCCTATCACTCCCTCATTTCACAGGTGAGGAAACTGAAAGCCAGGCAAGGTTCCCAGCCAGCTCCGGGCTTTCCGGAGTTGAGGAGGGGAGGAGGGGGGGATCTCAGGAGAGGGAGAGAAAGCCAGCAGGATTCGAGGTAGGCCTCTGGGGAGCGAGCTGCATAGCTTGCAGGGGCGCACCTGTGAGAGTGAGGGGTGAAGCCTAAAGCAGCAGCCCTGAGTGATGGCTCATGCGTGTAACCCCAGCACTTTGGGAGGCCAGGTGGGAGGATTGCTTGACTCCATGAGTTTGAGACCAGCCTGGGCAACATAGGGAGACGTCCTCCCACGTCCCTACAAAAAAAATTTTAAAACTGGCCGGGTTGGCCGGGCGCGGTGGCTCAAGCCTGTAATCCCAGCACTTTGGGAGGCCGAGATGGGCGGATCACGAGGTCAGGAGATCGAGACCATCCTGGCTAACACGGTGAAACCCCGTCTCTACTAAGAAATACAAAAAATAGCCGGGCGAGGTGGCAACGCCTGTAGTCCCAGCTACTCGGGATGCTGAGGCCGGAGAATGGCGTGAACCCGGGAGGCGGAGCTTGCAGTGAGCTGAGATCCGGCCACTGCACTCCAGCCTGGGCGACAGCGCGAGACTCCGTCTCAAAAAAAAAAAAAAAAAAAAACTGG